>NC_092454.1:62486083-62648732 GCF_036169615.1 Heliangelus exortis | reverse complement strand
TACAGCTGACTGCTGCATTTGGCAGGGATCATGACTCTGGCAGTGAATACTTTGGCAAAATATCCACCATTGTAGCTACACTTTTAAAAGAGGATTTTTATGTATGCAAACTATCTTCTTTTCATGTCTTCACCTGCATTAAATCTAATGTGTTGCAGGTTTGCCTTTAGTTCATGTGACAACTACAGACTTGTAAGATGGCTTTCACCTCTTGAAGATAGTGAGAGGTTTAAGACCTCAGTGCAACTTTAAGAATATAACCTAGTAGGTTTGAATTGCAATTAATTTGGGGAGAGTTTATTATTTGTGATATAACTTCGACTGTAAGAAGTCAATATTGACACTGTTAGACAATAGAATTACCAGGTAAGTGCAGCTATGTATTAGAATTTAATTTTTCAAGAGCAACAAGAGAAGAGAATACTTAAATAATAATAAAGATGTATGTAGGAATATAATAAAAACTCATACACCAAAACTAAAACTGTCAGGATGTCCTTAAGATCAACTACCTTGTTTTGACTCCTCAGTACAACAGGAGAACAAATTGTCACCCTGGCTCAGAGTTTGCTGAAGCAGCACGTTTTTTGTTGATTTCCTTTGTTGATTTCTGTTATTGAAGGGTAGCTGTTAGGATACATTTAATAAAAAGGTTAAATGTTATATACCTGTTACTCTCAAGGACCACATTACAGTAATGTATACAAGGCATTAGTATATAGATTTTTTTTTCTTAAAAGCCATACGTAAAAATTTACAATATCTGCACACAGTGGAGTTCAGAGCTATCTGTATTCTTGGTAAGTCATGAGCAGTCCACATTTAATTCTACCTAATCATCCAGGATTTGTTCTCACTGCACAGCAGCAGAATCACTCTGGGTTTTGTCAGGCCTAATAATTCATGAATGACATAAACAAAAGGCTTGGTGATCTACTGAGTCAAAGTCACAAACAGCAGCTTTTAAAGACGTAGTATTTTTGTTGTCCATATGTAGGTTCTTGCAGAGCAAAGAGAAAATTATAATTTTTCATCAGTTATCAGATGCTCTCTTTTTTCGATGTTCTGTTTCACTTTTGTGCTGACTGAAAAGACTTTGCATCAAAGTTTTCTGCAGTGAACAGGTCTTTCTTTTCTCTCTCCTTCTCTAATACGTACCTTCTGTCAGTTTATATAATTTATGTAAGTTTATTTTCTAAAGCTTGAATCTCTACAAATCAGACTTTAAACTACAGGTCCCACATTGCTGCAGAAAAAGGATGCAGTTGTTAAGAATACATGATCTTTCCCATGTTTCAGTGCTTCTCTCAGTTGTGAATTGCTCAGTGTGGAAAAACAGAACCTTCCCCCCCCAAAAAAAAAAGAACTCTAAACCCAGGAGTAAACCAGGGAAAATTTAGCCTTGGAGATACCGTTCCCTAAGTATTCTGGGGCAGGTGCAAAAATTCTTGAAGAACACCATAAGCATAATGCTCCAACATGGGGGGTGGGGATAAGATTAAATTCCTTTGCTCTTCTTTGCATTGGATTCCTTTCAAATGTCATCAAAATGAAGGAAAAATGGCTAAAAAGTATCTGTTGTTCATCAACAATTTTCCTACACTCTGCTGGCACATTATCCTGTAGTTCAAATGCCACTTCCAATAGCAAAAGAGACAACAAGAGCAGAAGAAGCATGAAGCACATTGCATATCAGATAAGCACAAAGATAAATGTCACTGTTTATCTCCATAACCTCATCTTTTTTTCCAAATTGGCCTTTTAGTGTCAGATGGCAGAATGCCTTTGAATCAAAGCCTTCAAACATTCATAAAAACAGAACAAACCAAATTTTCATCCAAGAGGCAAGCATTTTGTGCAGTTTAAAAATCACAAATGTTACAAGTCATATGCAAGCAAGTTGTGTCAGGGAAAAAAAAGAGAAACTGGGATTGCAGAGCATAAAGTGATACTCACCTCAATAAAAAATCCAGAAGAAACCAGAAGAGTGTCTATTATGTCTCATTTCTCATCCTTAGTTTTCTGTAAATATCACATCAAGTGTTTCCCATATCTCAAAACACACTTGTGCTCATGAGGAAGCTCTATTTCTGATACATCTGTTGAAAAACAGTCACTGCACTGTTCTTCCATTAATTCTGTTTTGTAGCTCCTTTGTTATTTCCTACTGATACACCTGCAACAGAGACCTGAAATCAAGATTTCACTTCAGTGTAGTAATAATGAAGTAGCCTATATTTATACCCCCAGCAACATTCTTGAGACGAGCTCCACCGGGTCCTGGGAACCATGTGCCCATGTGGCAGTAACACTGAACTGTTGCTCAGCTGCTTGTACCACCATGAGCACCTCATCCTGCATCACGTTGACTCTTGCAAGGGCACCTCCCAGTTTAGTTGGCAGCTGGGAGTTCTTAGAGGTCTTATGTATAGTTGAGCAGCCACATTACAGGTAAGAACTCTTCGGCCTCAAAGATGAAGGAGCTTGAATGTTGTTATTACTAGACGTGCAACTCTGATTACTTGCACAGGTTTGAAATAAGTAATTTTAAGAAAAGTTTTACATGTCTCTTTAAACTTGCGTTTAAGTTTGCAGACACTGAAGTGTTTGCACTACTTTTGATAGGCAAGAAGCTGAAGATATCTACTGCACATGCATGCTGTCAACACCACACAGAAATCAGGAAAGGAGATTGCTTACACAGGCTCTTAGGAATTCTCACAAGAGGGGCTCATTGCCAACAATTACTCTTTTTTCAGGCTGCAGCATTGGAAATTTAACTGAATTATGTATCATAAGGTAGCATCACGTATATTACTTTATTGGTACCTAATAAAAGTCTCCACTGGGTTGTCAGTAAAAACTCTTAAAATATTTTACCTAAATTAACAAAATCTTTCTCATTTTATATATGCATAAGCAAAGAGCAAATTGAATATATCTAAGACTAAAAAAACCCAAACATTTCCAATGTAGCATTTTAACTTACTGTATTATTACTGCTGCTGAGATAGCACAAAAGAAAGACTGGGTTTGGATTCTTTGGGCTGTGTTTGGTTTTTTTCCAGTCTCACAAAATACTCTGAGGAAGCTCTTTGCATGTTAATAAGATGCAAATGCTCTCACTTATTAAAGGAGAAATACTTTCAGCCATCAGGAGGATCACTCTTCTAAATGAAACATGGATAATTGCATTAGAGTGGTTTATGTTCAGCTGAGCTCCACAGAAGATTTTATTGAGTTAGCTGTGTATTTTTTCAGCTCAAAGAAATGATAGAATTCACTGGAGAAAAATCTCATTATAGAGTTACTTTAGACACAAGCATTTGTTTTGAATAAGTAACTGCATCTCCCTGTATTAAAGGTGTGTTACCAAGGCACTAATGGCATTTGGCTTATCTTGTTACCACCAGGGCTTCCGGATTTTTCTGAGGTTCATGGATTTATATATAATTGTTTACACAATGTTGCCTTATATAGCAAAAACAAGAGATGAAATGGTAAAACATACAAAAAAATTCAAACCGGTAAACCTCCAGCAATGATTCAAAATATGTGATAAATATGATTACAAGGTAAAGCTGTTTTGGGAAGGATTTTATGCAAGACATAAAAATATATTTTAATCAATCAAATTAGTTCACTTTTTGCATCACGTAAAATATAAATTAGATTCTCAACACTGATGACTAGTAGATGGTGAAGAAAACTTATTTAGAAACTAACAAGTCCAGGCAGAAAGCCCAGGCCATTCTGCTTATTACCAGTATCACATAACTGATTTTTTTTTGATACAAAAAACAAGGGTGTTGTTTTGCAAGGCTGAAGTTGTGGGTCTTTTGAGTGCTGAACGCCAGCTAAGGCATTAGCTTGGGCATTAGAGTATCAAGTCTTTTCCATCTTGCCCTTTCATGTCAGAATATGAGGCTGCCTTTAAAGAAAACTGAGCTTACTTCATTTTTGCTAGTGTGCATTAGAATGTAAATGTCTTTGAGAGATACATTAATTTGTCTATCACTGTGAACAGCTACACATACCATCACCATAGAACAATTCTACTTAGAGTGGACTAAAAAATAAGCCAAGATGTCCAGCAATGAATAATAGATGATAGTTCATTACAGTCCAAATAATTTCAAGCAGGTCTGTTAGTCTGCATCAGGATTTAGGAACTTGTTGACTGAAGACAGCTTGCTCATGAGATAAGCCAAGCTTATGATCCTTGATGCCTGCAATAACTTGTGTTCATTTCCTGCTTGCTGCATCCACACATTTTAGCACGTAAATATTAGTCTGCATAAAAGATGTGCTTGACATAATTTTTTGGTTGTGTAACTCTACTGATGATTCCTTAAGACACAAGATAAATTATCTTAGAAAATATCTGCCA
This sequence comes from Heliangelus exortis, assembly GCF_036169615.1. Taxonomy (NCBI): domain Eukaryota; kingdom Metazoa; phylum Chordata; class Aves; order Apodiformes; family Trochilidae; genus Heliangelus; species Heliangelus exortis. Next base: position 62,644,342 of record NC_092454.1, on the reverse strand, counting down.
CGGGAGGACTTCTCCTGTGCTGTGTAGGTGCTTAAAAAAGGTCTGGAGAAGGGTAATATATTCTGAATAAATCTAATGCACAGCAGCAATGATTTCTTTTATATGCTATGTGCCTGAACACATGAACTAAAAAGTGAGAATGGGAAATCACTATATACTTTGTGTTAAGCCTATATGTGGAGGTCCTAGGGTCCCAGCTCTCCTATAATGGTGTGGGTTAAGCATTTTGTTTTCCCTTGCAGTTATTCTAACATCAGAGAAGAGTTAGACTTACTCATGAAAGCAGGCAATACCCAATGCATAGTATTCCCAAGGCCAGGATAAAAGAAAGAACACTGATCTTTGCATCTGATTTGTCATTTCTGTTATACACATACGCATGTACCTTCAAAACTCCCTTCTTAACATCTCCTAGACCAAACTTTTATGTTAAACTTCAGAAAGTTTTACAGACAGATATAGCAAATAAGTGTGTAACTTGGGGAGACATTATTTGTTCAAAATGGGAAAATTGTAAATCTAACATTTCTTCCTTGACATTAACTCTTTCCTCTCTCTTTTTTTTTTTTTTTTTTTTTTTTTTTAAAGAGAAAAACATAGTAAAAATAAACAAATCTGAACATCCAGTTTTATGAAAAAATATTCTGTTTGGAGCTGGATTAAAAAAATAACTAATTTTCTTAAGTTTCAGAAATCTGTAAAACATAAGCATTGCAGATGTTGTGATAATCCTAACATGAATTCTGAAAAGTAACTGTGGTTTTGTATTCCTGTTTGAGAAGAAACTACATACAAGAATTCCTGTATTTTTCCTGTCTCATATATCTTTATTTGATGTTTACTCACATACACCACACAAAGGAAATTATTGTGGCATAAGATGCAGTTACAGTTCTTTTTCTTGCAGGTACTTAACTACTTTGTCGGTACTTAATCACACATTGTAAGAGTTTCAATTAATGTAAACTTGCACAGTTCACTGATTTAAATACTATTTTTTCCTACTTAACTGAGAAGTCAGTTCTCAGTATCTGTTTCTTAACTAGTCAGGACATTTCATCAACTTCTTTCTAAATAGTAAAAAAAAAATCAAAAATGCACTTAATTAAATATTTTTCCCCCAGGGACATGGAAAGAAAAGCAACACAAGGGTTGGGGGACAAGAAAAATAAAACAAAACAGAGCAATTGGAATGAGAATTTTAATTCTATGAGGATGGGCAAAGGAAAAACTGATAATGGTAAAACTCTGAAGAAAGTGAGTTTTATTTTATTTTTTCATCCTGCACTACTTTGAGTCTGCCATGCTGTAAGAAACATGGTGTTGTCTCTGAAGATATCATTTACAACCTATCCTTTTTCAGAGTTGTGCACTTCCTATGGCCCAATAGAGCTCTAAGGCTCAAAGCTAAACAGATATTGATGAAATCATGTAGTTAGTTATGAAATGCAAATGTAGATGCTTACAAAGTTCCATGTCCACAGCTGACACTTCTCCCACTGCTACCATTCATGGAATAGTTAGATGGTGACTCTCCTAATGCTCAATTTAGGGAAACTCTAACCAAAGAACTGCTTTCCTTCTGCAGTGGTCAGCCCAGTGTAGCTATAAAAGGACAAGCCAAGGGTCTGTAGTCCAGTTGCTGGATGGGAAATTAGGGTGCAGTGCCCATGAGCTCTGCTCTCCCTTGATTATTCACAAAAACTGCAGAGAGTCTTTCCTATGCAAGTGCACCTCAAACAAAGAAAAAGGGGGTGGTTACAGGAAAAATATTAGACTTGCAGTTCTAAATGAGCCTATGAACTGTTACTACCAATAGTGATGCAGTACAGCACACTAATCCATTCCTTATTTGCTGATGCACCTTCTCCTACTTTGGGGTAAAGTTATTTACTCTCTGCTGCAGACATCAAACCTTCTGATATTACAGCTGTTGTGGAGGCAGAACATCCACAGGGAGAATTGAATTGTCACCAGTGCTCATTCAATTTTGCCTCAGGCAAGAAGTAAAACAGCGGATGGAAAAATAAAAATTAATTTTACAGTCTGGAAAAGAGAAAATTACTTATACCCACTAGCACTTCAAAGTTTGAGTCAGTAAGGTATCTGGAAGCTGTTTAATTAAGCTGAAATTTTCACTGTGAATACAGTGAAAAAAATTTGGTGATGTAATAGACTAGGTACGTCTAGACAGTGATTCACCATAAACGTCTCATTTTCAGATGAAGGTTTGCTGTTAATAAAAACATGTAAGTACATATTTCAGTTTCTGGCACTGTAAGGCCTAGTGGACCAACTTGGAATCACAGAATCATATAAACATTTTGGTTGGAAAACACCTGTAAGATCCTCAAGACCAACAAAATGGACACATAAGAATGCTACTTTTAAAATGTCATGACAGTGACTTACTCCACAGAGTCAAATTTTCAAGGGGAGGAGGGGAGAGGAAAGAAGGGGAGAGGAGGGGAGGGGAGGGGAGGGGAGGGGAGGGGAGGGGAGGGGAGGGACGGGACGGGACGGGACGGGACGGGGAGGGACCCCGCGTTGGAGCAGGGGAAGGCTGTGAGGAGTCCTCCCCCTGCGGAGGAAGGAGCAGCAGAAATACCGTGTGGGGAACTGACCCTGAACCCCCCCTGCCCATCCCCTGTGCCCTGAGGGGGAGGCAGCAGTGAAGCGACACGGGCCTGGGGAGAGGGGAGGGGGGGGGGGGGGGGAGGTGTTCAGATCTGGTCACGGTTTTTCTTTCTCCTTGTGTATCAGGGTTTTTTTTGTTTTTTTCTTGGCAAATTGAGTCTGTCTGGTGTTTTCCTATTACCATAATTAGGCAATGCAAACCTCCGGATCCTTGTCTGGATTAACAGAGCCTTTGCGTGGATTTTCTCCTCCCTGTGCCACAAGTGGGGGTGGAGCTGAGCCAGTGGAGGCCGGGTTGGTACCAGCTGGGCCTGAATCGTGACAGTCACAGCTGCTAAGAGGCCATGCAGTCAAAATGTAGAGCAGTGAGAGGAGCTGAGATGGGGAGAAAGCCCATCAAACGTTAAAAACACGACTGATGCCTTGCTTTTCCGGTGACTCAGCTTTTACTGTTTTCATTAGAATATGTGATTGTGGCTCTGATCATGTCCTTCCCTCAGTCAAGGGCCAAATCTCTCCCAGATCTACCTTTTCAGTCTGAGCAACTCAAACTGAGGGGCAGTATATGACAAGGAATGAGCAGTCATCTTGTGAATTGTCAGCACTATTGCCAAGGCAGCCTACTGGACTGGTAAAATAATCTGTGTATATATAAATTCTCTTTTTTTCTCCGCCTTTTCTCTCTAACAGTTGCATGTGGTTTAAATCCTCAGTGAATCTCCTTGCAGTCAGGAAAACCACCATTCATAATGAGATATTATAATTTATATTCTTGAGTTAGACACAGGTCAATGTCCATTCTACCATTGCTTTTAATTCAATCCTTCTGGTCTAATACTGCCTTGAAGAGGCAACTTATTGTGAATTTCTACTTGTAGACCAATCAATGCCAACAAAACTGCAATGTATATGTATGTATATTTCAAATCCATATGTTTATAAAACAATAGATAATTTTGAATATGCTCCCAACAACTCTACAAAAGGGTCACCTATTAGGCTGTATTTTTTGTGTGTATTTTAATACCTTCAGTAGCCCTAAATTATACAGAATTAACTAAAACATAACCCTCTGCTTGTCATACAGAAAGTCACTCCTCTCAGAGTCCTTTAAAATTATTTTTCAGGAATTACTCTCGGGTTTGGGTTTTTTTTCTTCAATGTTTTACTTGAAGAGTTATAATTGTGTTTGGAGAGGTCTAGTAGATTTGTTTAGTTGTTTGTTTTGAGGCTTGTTGTTAGCTTTCTGGATTTAGACAGCAGAATTAATAATACTGTTCATCTTAATGGAAAGTATAATGTCAGTGATTGTGATCTTCATGGAAGGAAAGTAATTTTTTAGCTCACTATCTGGATCCATGAAGTTTTTTCCTTTCTTTTAACTTACCACTGTGCACCCAGTTTTTTGCCATTATCAGACCCAAATGATCAGATGGAGTGCTAGAGCCAAGATAAACTCTTTGAAGTTCCAAAGTAATCAGCTTTTGTGTATTAGTAGAATTTATTCTATTTCCATATGTTACTACAAAGATTGCTTCTGGCAACAAGGCAGGATGTTCTTGTTAGGTCACCTCTTATAATAAATGCTGGTAATAATGGTACAATGACAGAATACTCAGATTCATACACATCTTTTCTACTATTGAGCTTCAAAGCTTCTAGTTCCTCTTAGATGTCATCAAAGAACCTCTCTGAAGTTAATGACAATGCTCAAGTTACATTGTTTCTTTTTGAATGGCTAAAGCTTTTCCAAAGAAATCCAGCAGCTGTTCCTTCATTGTTGCTACATTACTTTCTGAGAAGTCCTAAAGATAATTTTTGAGGCTTTGGTTTGAATATATCCACTGCTGCTACCATTTAAAAGAGTTAATCTAAACACGGTAACTTCTTTCACATAATAGATGTAAAAACTTATGCCTGAGTTCATATTCAGTGATCCTGTTTTTCTCAGATCTTTTTCTGATGTGCATTTATTTTAATGTTTTTCACTTTCTGTATATTAATATGATATAATCATAATTCAACTAGAATATTAGAAAAGCGCTGGGACAGTTGCTTCCATCTTCAAGAGGGAACTCATATACATTGGTCTTACTTTGCTTACCTCAGAAACAAAAATTATTACATTTTTTCATAACATCTGAAGTTAAATGTAATTTAGCAGAGTTTCTGTCCAGAATTGGAACAGTGTAGCAGTACTGACTTTATTGACTCACTTTTCTATCATGTACTCACCGTCTCGACTTCCCTATTGTTTATTTTAACCTATAATTCTTCAGTCTTAATCTGAGTGCTCTCCCCAAAAGTTTTGCTTTTGCAATGGATTTTTGCAATTCTGGCAGTTTCAGGAATGGTTCAAACAAAAATTGAACGAGGCAAAACTTTATCAAAGTTGCACCTGAATCTGAAACACAAGCTGAAATCCTGGATAACATGCTTTCAACATTCAGATGAAAGAGAAGAATTTTTCACTCGAATTATAAGTTTATTTAAAGCCCAGACTCAGAATTAAGACAGTGCTAAAGCCCCTGCAAGTAGAAATCAAACATGTAAACCCTTGTTAAATATTTTCTTATCATTCTTGAAATAGATATTTATGTTCATAGTTTTACCTTAGTTGACAGTTTTTTCTCCTTGTCTCTTTCTTGCCTCCAGTAGTATTATGGTAGAGGTTGAAGCAGGGTCAAGTCACATTTTTTATATATATGTGCATAGTCTCTGAAGCTGTCACTGTCACCATACACTCCAGACAGAAGGAATGAATTCTCAGTGTCTCAGCTTACACAGATGTTGGTATTAGGTAATGGTTCCATGTAAAGAAGGTGATAGTGTAAGGTGTAGGTACTGTTAACTTGATGAAATGGATTCATGTTACTGCTTTACTGTAGATGTTATTTGAAATATCTCTAGCTATTATATACTGCTTTTTTTGAAACTCACACCCTTCAAAAACATCTTACTCCTATTCACACTGAGCCTCACGTTCTTCAACGAAAATGGGAACATGTAACATGTATCAGATTGGACTAATTTGAGAATGCCATTGACATAGAATAAGACAGCAATTAACAGTTTTTCGTGCTTTCACACATAAAACTACACACTGACTTATAATGAATTCTTAATACATAGAAAAGTAGCTTCAAATACATTGAAGAAATTACCTACCTATAATTTTTTCCCAGATTTTAGTTGATTTGTTTCTCTGTTCATTCTGGGGGGGGAGGGAAGGGTTGTTTCTTTTTTGGTTTGATTTGATTTGGGGGCTTTTTGCTTTTTGTTTTGATTTGGTTTTTTGGGTTTTTTCTTTTTTTGGTTTGGTTTGTTTGGCTGGTTTTTGTCTGTTTTTTTTTTTTTTTTTTTTATTTATTTATGTTTTCTTAGCTTATTTTAAGGGATAATAAATATTTGCCACCATATCCCTTTCTTTGATAGGCAAATAAAAAAATAAATTTACACTTATTGGAAGTGTTTTAAGTCAATTGGCCCATTGTATTTAAAAGTAATTTATTTCTTCCTAAGACCCACATAGGCTCTACTGGCATTGACTGTTTTGAACCCTGTCCAAAAGCTAATAGAAGTCACATTTCTATTAGTTTCATTTGTTTCAAAAGGAATGTTTCAAAATCTTTTATCTTAAAAGATTAAGATAAAGCATGTGCATTCTTCAGTCACTTGACAAGGTCACAATGTGCGCATATTGAAACATTCATGGAAATCACCTCCACTTTTTTATGATTATGAGTTTTTCATCCTCACTGTTTCCACATCACTTGAAAAGAGTACATCTCCTCTGTATGACTTTCAACATGGCAACACCTGACAGCATCCTTGTCTAAATCTGCTTTGGCATCAGTGTGAGGCACTCAAAACCATCAACACTTGTTTTAAGGAGAGAGCACACAAGCAAAAGAATAAGATGATCTGGACTGAGGGAGAGGAATTTATCCATATTTCAAAGGATTTTTAAAGAGCCAAACAAAGCCCATCCAGTTGGGCAGCTCAGTTACCTGATAATCAGTTGCACTGAGGATTGATTTGTAGAAGGGGTTTATGGATATTTTTGTATATTATAGACTTTTTCATAGAATCATAGAATCATAGAATCTTAAGGGTTGGAAGGGACCTCGAAAGATCATCTAGTCCAACCCCCCCTGCCAGAGCAGGGCCCCCTAGAGTACATCGCCTAGGAACGTGTCCAGGCGGGTTTTGAATGTCTCCAGTGAAGGAGACTCCACAACCCCCCTGGGCAGCCTGTTCCAGGGCTCCGTCACCCTTACAGTAAAAAAATTTTTTCTGATATTCAACTTGAACCTCCTATGCTCCAATTTACACCCATTACCCCTTGTCCTATCACTGGTCACCACTGAGAAAAGCCTAACTCCATCTCCCTGACACTCACCCCTTACATATTTGAAAACATTGATGAGGTCACCCCTCAGTCTCCTTTTCTCCAAACTAAAGAGACCCAGCTCCCTCAGCCTTTCCTCATAAGGGAGATGTTCCACTCCCTTAATCATCTTAGTAGCTCTGCGCTGGACTCTTTCAAGCACTTCCCTGTCCTTCTTGAACTGAGGGGCCCAGAACTGGACACAATACTCCAGGTGCGGCCTCACCAATGCAGAATAGAGGGGGAGGAGAACCTCTCTTGACCTACTAACCACACCCTTTCTAATGCAGCCCAGGATGCCATTGGCCTTCTTGGCCACAAGGGCACATTGCTGGCTCATGGTCATCTTCTTGTCTACCAGGACCCCCAGGTCTCTTTCACCTACACTGCTCTCCAGCAGGTCAGCCCCCAACCTATACTGGGACATCGTGTTGTTCTTCCCCAAATGCAAAACTCTACACTTCCCCTTGTTGAATTTCATCATGTTTCTCCCTGCCCAACTCTCCAGCCTGTCTAAGTCTCTCTGAATGGCAGCACAGCCTTCTGGTGTGTCAGCCACTCCTCCCAGCTTAGTGTCATCAGCAAACTTGCTGAGGGTACATTCTATACCCTCATCCAAGTCGTTGATGAATATATTGAACAACACCGGTCCCAGTACCTACCCCTGAGGGACTCCACTAGTCACACACCTCCAACCAGATTCTGCCCCACTGACTACAACTCTCTGACTCCTTCCTTTCAACCAGTTCCTGATCCACCTCACTACCTGATCACCAAACCCATACTTGATCAACTTATCTACAAGGATGCTGTGAGAGACGGTGTCAAATGCTTTACTGAAATCAAGATAAACCACATCTACCGCTCTTCCATCATCTATCCACCTAGTAATTTCCTCATAGAAGGCTATGAGGTTAGTCAAACATGATTTACCCTTGATAAAACCATGCTGACTGCTCTTGATGACCCCCATGTCCTTGTTATGCCTGGAGATAGTGACAAGAACAAGTTGTTCCATCACCTTTCCAGGGATGGAGGTGAGGTTGACCGGTCTATAGTTACCTGGGTCCTCCTTCTTGCCCTTCTTGTAGATTGGAGTGACATTTGCTATCCTCCAGTCCTCAGGCACCTGTCCTGTTACCCATGACTTACTGAAGATGATGGAGAGTGGTCTTGAAAATTATGGTGCAATCAATGAAAGGAGCTGCGTAAACATCCCCTCCCAGCCGTATGTTCTCTCAGGTTTTTTCTGGTTTCCCTTAAATTTCCCTTGAAACAGACCTTTGTCTCGAATGTCTTGGAGGATCCAGACGCAAGTGAACAGTAATTGTGATAGATTTTTAAATTCTATATAAAGAATTCTCTCCAGTTTCCTTCCTCTTGCTGTGCTCCTCCTTCAGGTTTTTCCTTTCTTATTTTCTAACTGTATTGATGACCACTACATCAGATTTTTCTTGAGTCATTGCAGCACAATGTTTTCCACTATATATGCCAGCCATAAACCATACTAAAACATCAAACAGCAAAACTGAGCTGTTCATAGAATGACATGGATTAAAAGGAACCTCAGTGATCACCTAGTTTGAACCCCTCTGCCATAGACAGGAACATTTCCCACACAAAGACCCATCCAACTTGGTCTTGAACACTTCCAGGGAGGGCACATCAGGAAAGAATTCACCCTCACAGGAAAGAATTCACAGAATCACAGAATCATCTGGGTTGGAAAGGACCTCTGAAATCATCAAGTCCAACCCACAATCCACTACCACTGTGGTTACCAGACCATGGCACTGAGTGCCACATCAGTCTCTTAAAATCATCCAGGGATGGAGAATCGACCACCTCCCTGGGCAGCCCATTCCAATGCCTGATCACCCTCTCTGAAAATAATTTCTTCCTAATATCTAACCTAAACCTCCCCTGGCAGAGCTTAAGCCTTCTTGACTTACTGGTAGCTGCCTGGGAGAAGAGCCCAACCCCCCCCTGGCTCCAACCTCCTTTCAGGGAGTTGTAGAGAGTGATAAGGTCTCCCCTGCACCTCCTCTTCTCCAGGCTGAACACCCCCAGCTCCCTCAGCCCTTCCTCACAGGATTTGTGCTGGATCCATTCACAGGCTCCTTGCTCTTCTCTGGACCTGCTCCAGCACCTCAATCTCCTTCCTGAACTGAGGGGCCCAGAACTGGACACAGGACTCAAGCTGTGGCCTCCCCAGGGCTGGGTACAGGGGCAGAATCCTTTCCCTGGACCTGCTGGCCACACTGTTCCTGATACAGGCCAGGATGCCATTGGCCTTCTTGGCCACCTGGGCACACTGCTGGCTCATGTTCAACTTCCTGTCAATCCAGACTCCCAGGTCCCTTTCTGCCTGGCTGCTCTCAGCCACTCTGTGCCAATTCCTTCCTAATGTCTAATCTAAATCTAGAGTTCTTCATCTTAAAACCATTCTTTGTTGTCCCATCATTACATGCTCTTGTAAAAAACCCCTCCACAGTTTTCCTCTAGCCCATTCAGGTGCTCAGGTGCCACTATAAGTTCTCCCTAAAGTCTTATTTTCTCCAGGCTGAACAACCCAACTCTGTCAAGCTGATGAGTCTCCAATTTAGAGACAAAGTTTTAGTGTGGGAAAGTGTCAAATGCTTTGCACAAGTCCAGGTAGATGACCTCAATTGTTCCTCCCTTATCCATCAATGCTGAAACCCCACTGCAGAAGGCCACCAAATTTGTCAGGCTAAGTAAAGCCATGTCAGCTGTTCCAAATATCTGCTTCCTAGTAAATATATCTTTAGGAGCTGGAGTTGAGCCAGTACAGCTCAACTATAATTAAGGCACTTTTTCAACAGGTAACAACCTTACCTGCTATCTACGCTTCCCTTTTGATATTCTCCCTGTAATTTTAATCTGGAAATTTTTTTTCCGTTTGTTTTCTGTCTTGTGGTGGGTTTTTTTGTTTTGGTTTTATGCTTTTGGGGTTTTTTTGTTTTTTGTTTGGGTTTTTTTGTTTGTTCAGGGTTTTTTTGTTTTTTCTATTTTCTTTCTGTCGAAATTTAGTATTCTGTGTCTGATCTTTCATTTCATGTTTGCATTTGCTAATTTGTGACCCCACTTCTCTCAAGAGTCTTCATTTATGTGAGGATAGGACTATAAATACTTGGGTTTTTTCTTGTAATCTTGGATTCCTGCCATTTAAGAGCTGGAACTACCTTCATTACATGTTATTTCTCATGGAGTGGATGGTAAATATCTCTTTTCAATCAATGAAAAAAAGTCCAAAACTGTTCCTGTACAAAAAATTTTGTCAGTGCCTTCCTGAAGTCCTTTTATGGAATGACGTGAAACAGTTTTTGATAAAAGCCTTGATAGCATTTCTTGTTCTCTTCTAGGTGTGTGAAATGTGTGCTTGTGACATCTCTTGTACGGAAGAAAGAACTAACTATTTCTTTTAAAAATCAGGATTCATGTAAGCACAAGCACTAAGGGAACTTGTTCACATCATTGAGCCATTGCCTGCTGCCTGGGTCAGTGCTGCCAGCAGTCTGATGGGGTTTTGCTCCTGTAGTCATGCACCATTCAGCTCTCAGTTTGGCTGTGAGCCTGTACAAGTGCCTAGTGACAAATTAAGCTTCACTCCACCAACACCTTCACTGTGAATGTACATAGGATACAAGCTTTACTCATGTCTGTTTACATCAGTGGGGTAGAAAACTGAGGTTACAGACAGAATAAGACTGGTCAGACTTTCCCACTATTTCAATGGGAAGGTTTAAACAGTTATCCAAAGTAGAGAAAAATCAGAGCTCTCCCACTTGTAAGGAAAAAAAAAAAAAAAGATTTTCATAGTCTGAAAAGACCTAATTTTAGAACCTTCAGTATGCCCACAAATAAGAAGACGTGGCTCTTTTGAATGTTACCAAGACCTGGCCATGAAAATCTTCACAGGTTGATCTGTATTCTGACCACATGTAAAGCCATGCATGTCTACTGAAAATAAAGGCATTAAATATCTGAAATGGAAGAGAGAATTTGTCCTTTTTTATGAATTGGCTAATAAGAAAAAGACACTTATGAGGTGCACTGCTCTGTGACTGTTTTCCAACACAGTGCAGCAATACTAGAAAACATCAAAAGACATAGATTATCAATTGCTATCTTTTTACCAGCCTAAAGAAAAGTTTGGCAGATGTCAACCTATCTTTAATAACACAGAAGACACAGAGGGCACCTCGACAGTATTGCTGTCCTCTTGAAATTAAGCTATTCTTACCCCTTTACTGTGTTCTAATCATAAACTTCTTCCATTACAATTGCACAGATATAATTTATGGATGCAAATTCATATGAATTCAAACTTGTCTACTTTTTCAAGTAAGTAGGTAAATGTGCTTGAGTTTACCTGTTTATTGCTCTCACATATAATATATACCATCAGGGTCAAAAAGACAATAAAAATATGTGGAAAAGAAACACAATTTATACATAATGCCTTATTTGATATACAACTGAGACCTAGGAGGGAAAAGTGGAAAAGTTTTTCAGATGAATAAAATTAATTTAAAAGAATCCTTTTGGAAAATCTTTGTTCAGTACAGTTTATCTTAAAGCAATGCACTTATACCAGACCACTGGTTTCTTTTATAACAGCAAGTGACAACTTTATGAAAGATGACATTTATGTAAATTGGTCTTTATAACAGTGCCTAACAAAACAACCAGTAAAAAATAGATTTGCTGTGCCAATAACATCACAGAAATGTGTTACAGTCAGTGTGGGTAGTTGCCAGAAAAAGTTTTTGTATTCCACATCCTTAAACATCCTTGTGCCATACTAGCCAGGGATAAACATAAGGGTGACTGCACTTCTCAGTAGATTGTGAGTGTAGACACATCTCATCAAGTATACTAAAGCACATGATTTCAAAAATCAGGAAAAGGAGCTAAACTCTGTTACAGCAGTCTATACCTGTATGCCACTGCAAGTTCTTTTCCAAGCAGCAAAAGTCTTGGAAGACAATTCAGCTACTATAATTTACGTCAGTAGAAATTTGGATCCAAAGATTTGACATGTGGATGGCTGTGAATGGAAGAAATCAGTAGTGAAGCAGAACAAAAATGGAACTGCTTTTCTATTTTTGCTACAAGTTGTTAACATGATCAATTTCTACTCATTAGAATTTGTGGCCTGGTGATGATGGGATAATATGAGGAGGATACAGTGAGTTATTTGTGCTTGCTTTCTATTTTCACTTTAAGGTGATACTTTCAATTATTTTTTTTTCCTGTAGTGTTGAAGAGTAAAAATAAAATATGTCTGAAGAAAAAACCAATCTTTGGTAACGAATGTTCTCCAAAACTTAGGTCAGACTATAAATTGCCAAGAAACATAAGACTTGCAATGATTTTCCAACATGAGAAATGTCACTTGATGTCCAATGTATTTAATGATTGCTGAATAATTCACTGTCCTCATGTTTCTGAATATTGTCTATGGTTTGGCTTAGCTGAGTATTCTTTCTTCAGCTTGTTTTAAAATGCCTCTCTTACTCTTCATTATTAAGTATTTGGATTGTGTAGGTTGTCAGCATAGCCATCAGAACTGTTTTTTAGTTCCTAATTTGGAAAAAAACTTTTAAACTAAATAGTTAATGGTGATGCATAATAAATACCAAACAGAACAGTTCTGAGTATTTTTCCAGAACTGTGCTAATAGTAACCATTTCAACGTTTATGAAGATTATTATGAACACCCAAAAAAAACATTTAAATAATTCCTAAAGTTGTTTTGGACATTTGGATGTATTTGGATTCAACTTGTAGAAAATATGGTTTGTAATTAGTGGCAAAGTAATTCCTAAAATTATTTTTTAGAATCCATTCTTTAAAACTGTATTGCTGTTTTGAAATATCTTGGAAATTACACTACTCTGTACTATCACAGTTTACAAAGCAAGAACTGGGAATGGTAGCAATACCTGGAAAATAAGCAATACCTATCTCAGAGGTTTTGGAATTCAATATTAAGTGTTTCTGGGCATTTTTAATAACCAAGATTCTGGAAAGTCTATTATTTGAAGTATGCATAACAATGCAGAGCAGCTTTTTCTGAAAGGTAAAGGTTTTTTAATATTGTATCACTAAGGTTGTAAAGTCTCCTATGCCTGTGATTCACCAGGTTTTAAGTTCTTGTAATGTACCAAATTCAGATAAGTCTAAGAATTTGTCTTGGAATTAGAAAAACCTAGATGAGATGCTTCTTCATCCCACTCTTTTTCCTGAAATTTTTGTTTGGCCTGAAACCCATGTCTCAAATAACCTTCTAGATAAAGGTTATCAAGTGACCTGAGATTCTTTTTGGATGTGTCATAGATTTCCTAGGTTAATGTGGGCCAGCCATTTTCAATAGGTCCACACTAAGCTTCTGTGACATTTTAATGATTTTTATATTCTTCACCTTTTTTACTTCTCCACTGCCCTCTGTGTCCTCAGCCATGAGGGATCTGCAGGATGCGGGCGTAGGGACATAATAGTTCAGAGTGAACCTTCAGAATTATTCATGTATGGGTCTATTTCCATATAATTATATGAGAAGATGGACTTTTTCTCAAAATCATAGTGAAAAGTAAAACATAGAAAATATTTCAGCAGTTTCAAGTCTTTGCTCTTTTTTTTTGGTTTGTTGTTTCTTTATTTAAACAAAAGTAATGCTCATCTTGTACATTTTTTTATCCATATGCAAAGAATATGCAGTTAATTTCCCCAGTCCCTCCATAAATTCAGAACATTTGGAGCAAAATAATTTATCTCTAATGATCATAAGAACTGAAGTAGCAGCTCAAAATTAGTAAGTATAATCATTAACAAAATACAAAAAGTTAATGAGTACTGATCTACCATATGTATGAAAATAGTCTAACAGAACGTGTAAAAAAATGAACCATGTGCAATGCCAGTTAGACAGCCTTTCTTAATAGATAACTGTACCAAATGCAAGGTAAAATCAATGCTGATAGCTGTTCTTATTGTCATAAATATTAATACCTTGGTTGTATTAGCCTTTACCTTAGATTAATAACTATACCATAAAAAAAGTTAAAATCAAGAGAATGTCACTTCCACAAAAAAATTCATTGAAGACATTGCCTGAGGAGATCTGGCAAACAAAAGTCCAACAAATTTTATGGTCTTAAATAGAAGTTCAAAGTAAAGCAACAGCCTTTCAGAAAAGGTCTGAAGCTGTAAAATTCAAGACATTGTTGTATCCTGCACAACATAAAGCTCAGGCCCTTAGAACACTTTTAAGGAACATATTACTGCTGTATTTTAGTCATCAACAGATAAATCAGCCAAAAGCTTATTATCAGCAAGATCAGGCAGTAAGTACATCTAGATGTTGAAGCCTTGATAGTCAGTTTCCATTGCACTCTTCAGCTGTTTATAAGCAACTGTCTGATGTTTCTGTAGATCATGATGGCAATGTATACCAAATACTGTCCATGTAAAGAGATGAGTTTTAGATTACTAATGTAACACAAAAATATTTACATATTAGAGCATCCTGTAAAAACAATACTATTAATGAAAAGCAATCATCAAACATGTCAATGTCTCTTTTTAGTACATATTAAGTTCTCATGCATTGTACCACAATGGTTGTAAGGAGGATCTTTACAGTGAGAAACAGTTATGACCAGACATGAAGCTAACTCAGATTTAATTTTCCACATTGGTAGCTTCAAAACAGGAAATCTCAGTTGTTACATGAAATCATAGAGTCATAGAACCATGGTATAATGGTATTATAGAATCATAAATAAGTTTGGGAGGAAGGGACCTTAAAGATCATCTGCTTCCAAGCCCCTGTATGGGCAGGGACACCTCCCACTAGATCAGGTTACCCAAAGCCCCATCCAATCTGTGAACACTTCCAAGGAGACAGCATCTACAACTTCCCTGGGCAGCATATGTAAGTATCTCACCACCCTCACACTGAAGAACTTCTTCCAAAGTTTTAACCTCTGTCTACTCTCTTTCAGCTTAAAATTGTTACTTGCCCTACATGCCCTTATAAAAAGTCTTTTCTGTAGCCCTTTCAGGTACTGAAAGGCTCCTACAGGGTCTCCTTGGAGCTTTCTCTTCTACAGGCTGAACAACCCCAATTCCCTCAGTTTGTCTTCACAAGAGGCATTCCAGGTCTCTGATTATTCTTGTGTCATACCTCTGGATTTGCTCCAGCAGGTCCTTGTCCTTCCTGTGCTGGGGGCTCCAGTATTGGGCACAGGACTGCAGATGGGGTCTCATGAGAGCAGAGTCAAGGGGGAGAATCACCTCCCTCAACCAGCTGACCAAACTTCTTTTGATGCAGCCCAGGATATGGTTGGCTTTCTGGGCTGCAAGCACACATTGCTGGCTCATATTGAGCTTCTCATCAACCAACAATTTCAAGTCCTTTTCCTCAGGGCTGCTTTCAATATGTTCTGTGATCAGTATTTGTGCTTGAGATTGCCCCAATTGAGGTGCACGGCCTTGCACTTGGCCTTATTGAACTCCCTGAGGTTGGTATGGATCCATCTCTCAAGCCTGACAAGGTCTCTCTGGATGATATCCCATCAGCTGATAGTGCACATAAGAAAGGAAAGAAAACAGCCTGTATTCAAGATAAAATTTCCAACGAACAGAACATCAGAAAGCCAGAATTTTTTAGAGCTCTTTCCTTCTCTGAACACCTGATTTGAGTAATTAATTTATTAAAAAGGTTTAAATGTTGGGCTCTATGGACTGCTTCTCAAGTAAAGAATGTTTGTTCACTTCAATTTCTAGTATATATTTCCTTTTCTTTACTTTAAAACCAAAGATTCTGGAAAAAAAAAAAAAAAAAAAAAAAAATTTACTAAAATAAAGGAATACAAATTAATCACCCCTGAAAATGTTCACGTTCTTAGCATTGCCTCACATCTATCTTCTCCCACATTATCTCAATTCCCTGCCGATCATAAAAGTATTTTGAAACATTTATGAATATTTTATTAACTGTAATTGTTAGAAATACTCATGTGTGAGTTGGAAGCCTCTGTTCTTGACATGACTGGATGGTGTGCTGTATACATTACTCTAAAACAGATTATAGGTGATAAAAGAGCTCTCTAATTTTTTGTGGCTTGGAGTCCAGAAAGGTCTCTCAAAAATATACTAATAAAATTTAATCTTATAACTGCAACAGAAAAGACCACTAATGAGCCAGATCAGCTATGGGGATCCTATATTAATAATATTTGTTGTAAATTAATTATGTAATTTTAAAGAATTATCTAGGCACAGCAGTGAAACAGTCATCTAATGCAATATCCTACAGGAGGAAATAATTGGGGACAAGACAATCATTACTTAACATTTTCCAGTGTCCTGTCTCTGTCTTTTCTTTTAGATGTTATGTTGAATATGTTATTGTAAATTTTTCAGGTTTATTTACACAGCAAGATCAAGAAACAAATAAAATATGTTGTCTCTGCATATAGAGCACCAAATACATCTACGTGATTTACTATATATATGCAGAACTTCAAAGTATTATTCCTTGATCTACTAAAGCAGCAAACACGAATTCCAGGGTAGCAAATAGCGTGCCTTCTGTGAAGACACTGTAAAACGTTGAAACCAGGCTTGGCTCTGAAAACAGCAAAAATCTTCCACATAGTAGTGCTTATCTGAAAGTCCAAGTTATTTTATAAGAGAGAAGAATTCAATGTACGCAAAGCGGGCAGCCCATGAACAACTCTAGCAAAATTAAGCCAGAGAGTAAATACAGGCTAGCAAAAGAGACCATCATATGACTGTGATTCAGACCATTTATGGCTTTGTCATTAATGTAGCATTTTATCAAATAACTCAGTGAATAAAGAAATGCTGCTTTATTGCCACTTACCAGGTCAAATAACTGATAACCTGTGTGACTGCATCTCTTGAGGCTAAAAAATTCAGAAACTAATGTTCACTGGTTTCAGCTAGCACATGCCACCACATAAAATCCTAACAGCCTTTTTGGGGTTTCTGATAGGACTTTCCTTCTGGGACCCCAAGGCAGAAGCAAAGCTGCCTTTGAGTTGATACTGGATGTACCACCTGCCACTAACCACTGGCAGTGATTCCTGCTATTCAGGGAAGAAAGAAAAACACTTTTTTTCGGTGAGCAGTATAGGAAAGACTCCATGTTAGAGTGAACAAAAAATGCAGACTGTTGTCAACACCCCACAGTCAGAAATAGTGTAGATTTTTGTCAGTAGGGTAAGGATATCCTTCTGCAGTCTCAGGGGTACATTGTAATGCATGCCAGGGTTCCTGTGCACTTTCAGGGCAGTACTTCATCCTGTATTTTATGTCTGTCTGTGCCAGATATTATGAATCAGTGTATAAAGTCACACCCAGACCCTACACACCAGTATAACTTGACTCATATTGCTGAATCAAAGAGGTCCTTGGGCTTAAGTTGTACTTTTAAATGCATCAAATCAGTTCAAAAAACAGGGCAAGGGACAATTTCTTTTTTAAATACCAGGGTACAGGAATTTGCATCAGTGTATACATTTATGTTCATTTCAGAATTTGTAGAATGGAACTGAAATTTCAGGGCACTTGCCACATTAACTCTAAAAGCATTTTAGCAGCTCCAGCAATTTTCAAAAATTCATGCTTGTTGAAATGAAAGGTTGTTTTTTACACAGTTTATTGAGGAAGGAATAAGCCTAGCTAAGATATGTTTGGTCTGCTTATACTTGTTTCTTAATCATTTGCAACCCTGCTTAAAAATATTAGTGATTTCTTGAATATGAATATGTCACATACAGCCTTCAAGAAGAGTGTTTGGTACTGTGGTTTAGGTATTTCTTTGTATCTCAAAAGTTTCATGTGATAGCTTGTTATATGTCAGGAAAAGCTAAGTATTTCTGATGGAGTTCTGCATATGTGTCTGATACTATCTCACCAGCTATAACTCCTATTCTGTGACAGTGATTGATGTAAAAGGTCTGCTGAACACATTCACTGTAATGTATTAAAAAAAATCTTTATCATACAAGAGGTAGGGTCACACACTCCAAAAGTATAAATCAGCTTGTTAATATAAGCTGAGGACTCTTGGAATATCATGTGGATGATGTGTACTGAATTCTGCTAACAGTCTACTGTTTGTAAATATCCAGGAAAAATAGTCTTATCTAATAAAAGAAGCAGTAAAACCTTCTAAAAAGCCATTTATCACCACTAACTGCCTCCATCACATGAAAGATATGTTCCCAGGTTACCTGACATTCACTCAGAGCATGGCAAACAGAAGAAAAACTGCTGTATTTAGTAATATTTTCTTACCCTTGGAGAATACTGCAGACAAACTGGACTTCTATTACAGTAACTGTGTCACTGTAATAACAAATACTCTAAAGAGGAAAAAAAATGCTACTGGAACTTTTGGGGGCATTTCTCTAAGGAATCAGCCAGAAGTTCTGCCCATTTTGCATTTCCCAACAGTCTCATCTTGTAGTGGATGTCCCATAATTTACACATGAAGTCTCAGGTAGAGATCACCGTACTGAGTCTACCACTATAGCATCTGCCTAGAACATCTGCAGAGATATGTACACAATCAACTCCTTTGATGTAAGGAACAGCAATTAAGTGAAGAGTTGTTAGGCATTGACCATGACCATATATGTGACTCACACCATATTCGTTCTTTCCTAGCCTGAACCTTAACCACAGGAGCACTGTATCACTTACCCAAGTGCATCAGATGGACAATAATGGTAAGTCTAGTGGTAAATTACCGACTTTTTTATTGTGACATTTTGTAATTCTACTGCAGGTACTGTTATTAATTCTATTTTGCAAATGAAATAAGTATCTCCTCATAGAATGACCTTTTTCTGTGGGTGTGATATTAAAACATGGTTGGTACTGTATGTACCTCTCATCTCAAGCACAGTTTGAAAGCCTCAAGCCACTTGAAGTCTTATTACTTTTAAAGTATGAAAATATTTTCAAGGTTAAAGCTGATACAGAAAGTGGTTGCTATTAAAAATAATAATAATAAAAAAAATCCATTGTAACATGTTATTTCAAAGTCTCTCTAAAAATTTGCCTTTTTTATGATTTTTTTTCCCCCATATTCCATCTGTGCCTAAAGGTGCACAATCTGGAAATAGCTGAAAAAAACCCCAAAACACTGAGAGAAAACACCTGACATTTGGTTTTGGTTTGGGTTCTTTTTCTACCTCCTGGTCTACATGCATTATTCTATCTCATTATACAATGCCTCCTCTGCATTTCAAGAATACCACAGAATGAACAGTTTTATGCTTCTGCTTTCAAAAAAACACAGACCCAACCATGAAGAAAAAAATGTAATTTTATCAGGAGGAACTTCATAACTAATCATAACAATAGCCTATTTTCCACAATAAATTCAAAGAAAGAAGGACTGTGCATGTTCATTTCAAACTTGAACTGCCAGCTTTGCGAAGTTGTTCTTGGCTGAACATTGGCTGGCTAAGAGATCAGAGACACATGCCTTTCCTTATCCCTCTCATTAATCCATGGGGATTAATCCATCTGTGGCAGGACAGGCCATAGTGGCTGGCTCACTGCCTTCAGTTTGAGCAATTCACACTCAGCTCTAGCAGCAGCTGGCTCTGCCAACAGCCACTGTGAAGTGATGCTCTCTCCTACTCTAGTAACTTGATGGTTACCAGTTCATGGTGGACCCAATTCCTCAGAAAACTGCCTGTCTCTTTTGATCTGCAATAAAAAAAATCCTTGGTAATAAGAGCCCTCTTCCTCTGTTCACCTGAGTTTTAGTGCTTTTATTTGCAACAAAACACTTTTGGCTTTGACTTGTCTTAATGTCTCCCAGGCTCTCAAATCCCTTTGTAAACACTGAGAGGATTCTGTCGTTGTGTGATCTATCACTTTTATGTTTGTACAGCATATGGCAGCAGTAGACTTACCTGATAGTTGAATATAGCTGTTGCAAAAAATGTGTTAAAAGAGTAACATCTAAATTCACTGTTGATAAATGGACAAACTTAAAGCTAGACACTGTGCCCACATCACAGGCATCAGTTGGCTCTGGGAAAAGAATTCAATTGTTTCAAAAATGAGTAAATTCTGATTACCAGAGAGAAGAGTATTGCTTCACTTATTCACTTATAGGTCTTTGACTATTTGTTCATTGCTCATAATCACTGATCATTTGGTTGCATTTGTATCTAATTTTTTATGTGTCAATTTTATTTTGTTTCAGAAGGATATTTTTCATTGATCATTTAACTAGGGACACAAAAAAAGACCCAAAAACTTCATTACCATTCACAAGCTTCTCTGATTTTCATGGGTTCATGAAGGTGGAGAAATAAATCTCTGAAACAGTGTCACCTATAGATGCTTATATCTTATATGTCATGATTTCAGTACAGTGCTGCTAAAATACAAAATCATCAAGTTAGTGAAACTGTTGAGTTATAATTTTTAAGCAGAAGAGTTCTTTTGGCAAACAGAAGAAAACTGCTGTATTTGATAATATCATTTTACCCTCGGAGAATACTACAGGCAAACTGGACTGTTTATTTATCTTCTTGTTCTCTTTAAGCTCTGTTACAGGACTTCTGCCCTTTTACAGAAAGCTGGATATTTCACATAAGATCTCTCCTCCAGTTTCCTTTCTATATATGAAGCTAAAATTTTAGTGAGGTAACTTGGGAGTATAAAAGCTGTAATTATTGACATACATTGGCAAAAAGTACTTTTAGATCTTCAATTTTACCAAGCCAGGGAATGAAAAGCCTGTAAAACACAGATCTTCATTTACATACACATAGTAAGTAGTCCTCTTTATTTTCTGCACCTAGTAACTCTTAGAGTCTTTTTCTTTATTTCTGTGGGCTTTTGTTTCCCTGCTTCTGTGTTCCTTAAGAGAAAACCAAACCAAACCAAAGCAAACAAACAAAAAAAAATCAAACCAAAAAAGCATCATTAAATGATGTTTTGGTAATTTGATGATCAGATGTTTAAGAGCTAAGTGGTGTTTTTCCCTGGTTCTAAATCTGAGTCTTACATAATTTCTGTAGTTCTTGGCACTTTGGAGTAAAATACTTAGCTCTGATTGATGGAAAATTGCTCAGTTAAGTCCCAAATCACATTTCTCTGAGGACAATGTGATTTAAGAAAAAGAGAGAAAGATGGATGTTGAAAAACTGTTCAGCTGAGCCTGGCATTTTACTTTTAAAATATTGATTATACTTTGGGTTTTTTCCTATTTACATACTTAAGTGCTTGCTTGAGACATAAATGGTACTATATTGTTTGAGAAAGAAGCAGAGCAGCTTTGTTAGATAAAACTCCTTACAGCTGGCAATTTTTGGCAATTAATATTATGAATTCTTGTCACAAGAGGCCTGGGGAAGGCACTTCCAGGTTGCTACTTATCTCTATAAAACAGAGGAAAATGTCAGAAGTGGTAGGCCCACTGAGAGGATCATTTCTGGGAGGAAAAGAGGTGGCAAATGTTAAAATTACCATATTTATAGGCACTGTAGAAAATCAAGGTCTGAATGAGTTTTTCAGTTTATAGTCAGTGCTAAAGAATTTTCAGAACTTTCTGAACAACCTAATATAACACAGAAACTCTAACTACTCCTCTCAGAGATTCTGTATTAGTAAAAATTGTGAAGTTTAATACAGCTTTGCTTATAACCACCACTGCCTATGACTAGTGATCATAAAGGGAAGGATCACTTTCAAGGAAGAAGCATTTCTCTATAATTTTTAAATTCCTTTTTGGCTCTTGGTTTAGGTGGGGATATGGGGCTCACTTTCTCTCTCATGTTCCCCTCTAAGGCTAAACCAAAAAGTTGGAAAACTTTGGGCAGAAATTTGTTTTAATTTTCCTTTTCTAGATCAAACTAGAATAGATAGGGAAGAGAGCAAGAAAAGAGAGAAAATTCATGGGTCTAATGAACACATTTTAATATGAAAATAGAAGAAAGAAAAATAAAAACCTAAATCCCCTCCCAAAAGTGATAAAAAGATAAACACCCACCACACCCCACAACTAGACTTATGCACAAGCAGTCTCCAAGCAATAGCTGCCTACCCTAAAACTCTCTGCTCCCTCTTGTTGAGCATGATGCCATATGGGAGGGGATACACCTTTGGCTAGTTTGGATCAGGTGTCCCAGCTGTGTCCCCCCACAAAACTTGCTTGCTGGAAGGTCACAGTGTGTACCTTGATGGCATTCAGGCACTGCTCAGCAATAATGGAAACTTCATATTGTCACCAACACTGTTTTGGTCACAAAGCTCCACACCACATGATCTGTAATGAAGATGATTGCCCATTCCAGCCAGCTTCTCATGTGCAGCAGTGCAGTAGAACCATCAAGGTCTAGTAATGTCTCAAATCTTGAGTGACTTTGTTTTCATTCCGGTGTTGCTTAACCTAGAAGCATGATAATAATGAAATTTGATAACACTGTCATGCAGAGGGAGAACAGGCAGCAAGACAGCTGTGCAGACTTATATTTTTCACACTGCAGGTACAATTGCAAAGTCAGGTCACTTCTTAGTATGCCTTTTCTTATTATTTAATAATTACTATATAATAATTATATTATTATTATAATAAGTCTCCAAGACTGGTGTACAGTATGAATAGGGATGTGTCTTAAGTAGCATTATAGGGTGCCTAGAAAATGGCACATAGATGGCAGATCTACACACATGTAAGATGATGAGGTTAATACTGTACAAATTCACCCTTTCCATAACCAGATTTCCTATGGCACTTTCATCTGGCATGTAAATCTTTAAACCTTGCAGTTCTCTGCACCATGGTCACACCTGTCTGTATAACAGACAGGTCACATGTAAGTAAAAGGAATATAATGTGAAAACCACATTTTAAATGTGTTAAGTGACCACAGTGTATTTCTTCCCACACTCTATCTGTTTCAGATAGTGTGCTGCTGATGAAGTAATAAGCCCTGCACACAAAAATGTAGCAAAAATATTGAAACAATTCTTTTTTTTTTTCCTCTTTTTCAAACACTGGTTTGAAAGAACATAACTGAGGAATGTGATTGTAACCCAAGTCACACTGGAGAAAACTGGAGCACATGTGACAAATTATGTAACAAATTTACACACATATGAAGATAACTTGCATGTTCTTTAGTGAAGTAATAAAATTTCTTTGGGCACCTAAAGTAAGGGGTTTTGGGTTTTTTTTTTTTCTGCTGTTAAAAAGAAAAATAATCTTCTAATGGAGCTACAGTTATTTTTTAGCTCAGGATCAAAGTTTCTCTCCAAAGAGGTTTTGTTTTTACTCTTTTCTCCTTCTTGCTTTTTTCCCAAAGGGTTTCATTAACTTATTTAAAGCTTTATGTTCTTTATTCATGAATGAATCAGATATGTTTTGCAGCTGAAATTACCATAATAGAATACTTACCTTGGAAAAGTCTTTGAATCTGGGTAAAAAAGTAGCAGTTAACCACAACTGCTGGAAGTGCAGCTAATAAATTTCTTTTCTATTCAGTTTGTTTAAGTGTTTCTTTACCAAATGAGTGATGATCCAAGAAAAAGCAAACATAATAACAATTTACATCTGAAGGGAATTGAATGACATCTGAAGGGAAGGGTGGGAGAGTACTTTAGGTACAAAATGAAGAGCTTTAATGGAAAGAAAACATGCTGAGGTATGATGTCTCTGGATTCTTTAGAGTTCAAAAACTGTTTAGTGATGAGAGCACAGCTTAAAGGAAACATACTTCACTAAGAAGTATTTGTACTTCCTTCCAAAAGTCAGTAATAGAACTCTACTCTATGTATTTTTGTGGTTTGCTTGTTAGGCAAGCAGTTCTCTATATTCAGTACCAATGGGATTCTTGTCCTAAGCATACTTCAGTCATAGAGTCCAATCACACTGATTTTTTTTAAATCAACTGTGTGGTGACAGACCTCAGACTGAGTGGTAATAATTTTTTCCTCTTAGTGCTTTCTTTTCTTCTGGGACAGCAAATTAACGTGGAAGGGGGAAAAATCTGAGAAGACACTACCATTATTTTTTCATATCAGTTCAGATGCAGTTCTGCAATAGTCATATGTGCACAGAAAATATTCAGAAACTTGGAGTCGTACTTTTTAAGGGCTAAAGAGACTTCATTCAGCATTAGTCAACACTGGGTAAAAGTAAGAACATGTGAATCACTATTATACTTAGAAAAAAAGACGATGGGCATCCTTGATTTGGTGAGTAAGTATTGTCCAAAACAAAGTTAAAGGTATGTGAATTCCCTGTCCAGGTGGCTTTGCACTCAGCAACCACCAAGTAACAAAGTAACTAGGTGGCTGGTGTCAATATTCAGGTTACAGTCTTCTCTCTCCATCATAAAGGCTATTCAGACATTGCCTTATGTTAAACCAATGGGACGACAGAACAATAGGATAACAGGAACTGCTTGGTTTTATTAACCTTGCAGATTTTCACTGGATGCACAGTACTGCAAAAGTATTAAAAAAAAATTAAAGTATTCAAGTCCATGTTAAGCCATATCAAGACTTCACTCTGTAGCCTTAGAGTTTTCATTTAAGACTCCAGCACACTGAGGGGGGGAGTGGGGAAGTGCTGTGTACACCTACCCACAACCAGGAGGTGAGGAGTCCCCCAAAAGATGGTTTAAATATCATTATTGTAGGCCAAGGGTACATGCAACTGTACGGTATGCACAATGTCAAGGTGCTTGTGTTGCATAAGCCTTGCAGAAGAGAATATTTAAGGTTGTGTCTTACTGCACCCTGGGAACTTGGCTCTGCAGCCATGCCTATAGCTAAGAGCTGAACAGTTGCTGAGGATGTAGCTGCAAACATTTTTCACCTTCTTTAATGACTGGCCAGTGCTGTGCAATCCACTCAGTGTGAAGCAGGAGGAAGGACAGCTGTTAATCCTTGGTCCCTGTGGGATACTAATTTCTTTGAATCATTTTTCCACCATTTGATATCCTTGTTATTCTGATATCAATGTGACAGCCCCTTTCTGGCCTTTAAAACCTGCTTTTAGAGAAAATGGCAATTAAATGGCAGAGATCAGGAAACAAAACAGGAAGTAATGAGGCACAGAATAAATCATCGCAACACTTTAAATATTATTTTTAAAATTTATTCAATTATTTTAAAGCTACATGTAGAGAGAAATCACAGATCATACCACAGGAAACTTGCGACACAACTCCACAGGAAACTGTTCCCAAAGGCTTTTTCGAGTTTTAATAGAAATCACAGTTAAGAGGAGGATAAAGGTATTTTCTTTTTTTTGTGACAGGTTATCTGACAGGCAATGAATGTCAGATAAAAAACTATTCTTTTGAAACTGTTGCTGCACTCTGCTTGAGCTCCTGTGCTATGTATGTTGTGTTGTTCCTCTTTCATCCCATGTGAAGAAAATGCTGTTGTCTAAGGATGACTGGCAAGGATGAGCGCAGTAGCAATTTGTCCTCCTCTTCTCAAGGATTAATAGGTGACAGATTCAGTGTCATACACTAGTCTGGTACAAAAGCTAAACCACACAATATATGGAGACCATTTTGGAACAGTTTACCAGCTTATCACCACAAATATACAGTGTTGCAAGCAGTCTGACAGGTTGGGGTTTTTTGTTGTTCTGTTTGGGGTTTTTTGTTTTTGTTTTTTGGGGTTTCTTTTTTGTTTGGTTGGTTTTTTAATTTAATTTTTATTTTATATTATTTTCTTGTCTACTAAGTCTAGAATATTCCCTTCTCTCCTTTGTCTAACCCCATTCTACTTCCATCAATAAATTATTTTAATGAACTATCATATTAAGATCTTGTACAATATTACTATAATCATTCTGAAAACATTGGACTTTTTTGGTGATTTGAGACTCACAGAATGTATCAAATCCAATTAAGATGACAGGAAATACAGAATAAATTCCAAAATTTGAATTTTTTGCCTTGCTCCTCATTTTTTATGACATCACATTTGTTTGTTTGTTTGTTTGTTTCATTAGTTAACAGGATTTTCATCATTAAATTGTTGTCCATAATGACAGTAAGAAAAAAACATGTGTTTATACACTTAATTCGATAACTACCTTTCACTATTTTTTTTCTTTCCTTTCTTATCCTCACATTAATGACTCATCATATTACAATTTCCACTTACAGAATCACAGAATCAGCAGGGTTGGAAAGGGCCTCTGAGATCATCAAGTCCAACCCTTGATCCACTACTGCTGTGCTTACCAGACCATGACACTGAGTGCCACATCAATCTCTCCACACAGAATTTAAAGTCAGTATACATCTACTAGAACACAACAGAACAAAACCAAGTAGAATTCTCCCAGGAATGTGAAAAAAAAAAACAAAAAACAAAACAAAAAAAATATTTGTTTTAAGGAAATGAGACACCAAAGTGACAAATAATTATATTTTGCATAATTTTTCAGAATTTCAAGGGGATATTCTGTCTTTTTTCCTATACTGTGTCTGTCTATGACTCCATGCTTTTGACACCACTAGTCACTCATTAAATTTATTTACTTTTTCTAGCACAAAAGCTTTGTGTTAGAAAGCTCTGCCACCCATTCTTGCTTTCCAGTTCAATACAGTCACTACAGTAGCAAGTTTTCAAGCACAATATGTAAAAATTTAAAATATTCTTGTATCTAGAAGATAGCTTCTGTTCTGTGATCCAAAATGGGAGTCTCCAAGGAAAAGTAGCTAAGCAAAGATGTTTTGGGCTTGGGTTGTGCCCTTATTCTCCATGAACTGCTCTTTTTTCTGAGTACCTGTGCCTCCAGGAATCTAAAGTGACTAAACTTTTGAGCCTCTCGTTTCCAAATTGAAATTTCCTGTTTTATTCAGACAGCAT
Source organism: Heliangelus exortis (assembly GCF_036169615.1). Classification (NCBI taxonomy): domain Eukaryota; kingdom Metazoa; phylum Chordata; class Aves; order Apodiformes; family Trochilidae; genus Heliangelus; species Heliangelus exortis. The sequence continues at coordinate 62,617,386 of NC_092454.1, read as the reverse complement.
TTGGACTGCATTACAGCTTCCCTTTACTTTAGAAACCAAAACATAATATATTTGCGTGTCACTGTATTACACCTCCAAACGAAAATGAAACCTGAAAGGGTCCCACTGTTGGTAAATCAAACCATCAGCTGGAGCATGGACACAGCCTTTTCTTTTCAGTTTTATAAACTTTTACAGCACTGCATGAATGAACTTCAAAGAATATCTCATTTATTCCTTCTCCAAAACCCCACTTCAGCCTGCCCTGTGCATATAGCTGTTTTTCAAGGATGTAAAGGCTACTTTCAAGTTCTTTTATCTTTAGTAGGCTTATGTATTTATGAGTAGTTATCACTTCCAGTATATACATTTGAGAAGAAATTTAGCTTGAGAGATGCCTAGGCTTTCAGTGATTTCTCCTGAGATTACTTTATTTGACTAGATTTCTTATTTACTAAATCTCTATTTTTGTTTTGGGCTTGGTTTTTTTGGGGGGGGGTTGTTTTTTGGTTTTTTTTGTCGTAGTTTGGGTTTTTTGTTTGGTTTGGTTTTGTTTATTTGTTTGGTTGTTTGTTTTTTCCTGTTTTGGGGTTTTTTTTTTGTTTTTGTTTTGTTTTGGTTTGGTTTGGTTTTTAATAGGAAAAGATCTTATGTATCAGATAATTATTTCAGCAGAAATTCAGATCTAATAAGTGACTCACAATTAAACATTGAAGTGGATGAACCAGGTAGGATTAGTGAGACAGTAATCTTATCCTCTACCAGCCTAGGAACTACTGAATAAAACAGAAGCATGAAAATTATAATAGTCAATTGCAGTTAATGTAGCATTTTCTGGACTTTCTTTAAAATTTGGTGATGATTTATCTAATCCTAAATGAATACCTATGCCAGATCCTTGGCCAGAGTACATTCTCCAGAACATTTTATTCTCTGGATCAGCACTGATGGAAATGATACCACTAGTTTATTGCCCATACGAATCTGAAGACACCAAACTTACCTGGGATAATTAAGCTCTGAATAGCAGTAGCTTCTGAAATTAATTGTCACAAATGGTATAAATTCCTGCCAGAATGAGAGCACAAGCAACCTGAAATTGCTTGAAACTTTTCATTAAAGAAGGATTTTCATGAAGATACTTGCTTACTTAATAGTATACTTTTTTTGCAGTAGCTCTCATGAAGACAAGGAATTTGCCCAGCTTCTTACTATGTGGCACAAAATAATGTCAAATAGATTTTGTCTGCTTTGAAACATTTTGTCTTTCTGCAGGGAGGCTAAGCATCAGACAAACCTGCAAGTCAAAGGCATCCACCATGCCTTGAAATTTGTTTCCACTTTATGACAATTCCTTGTTATTTGCCACAAAACTGGACAAAAGAACAGTCTGTGTGAAGCAATGCATGAAAATGCTCGGTGGTTCCCGTGTTCTACTCTAGTTAAATATAATTAATGAGCTGTAAAACTGGCTCAGGTTATCTATAGGGTATAGATTTGAACAGGTCAGTGATTCAGTTTAAACTTGATTAAAGTTATATCACCCCCACCCTCCTCCAACGTACCCAAAGGACATCCTATCACTGTCAGCTGGCCAAAAAAAATGTGGTACAGGAAATGAGCTACATGGAAAATGCAGATTAAGTCAGAAAAAAAGGTTAAAAATGCTGTGCATAAAGGTCATAACCAGGCCCTTAGATTTAAATCTGTGCCATGCAGTGATACACCATTACTATAACAATATTATCTTCTTGACTTTGTTTCAAAATAATTTATTTTAAAAGGCAAATCAGGGCAGTTAGCTTCCTAGAGCATGCTTACATTTGTTTATTTCACATATTCAGGAATAAATCCTCCACTGTCAAATCCTACTTTTTCGTTTAAAATTTGTATTTCTGTTTTATGAATGGTAACATATACATAGCATAAGAATACATGGCTTGGTGCTTTTCTTCTTTTTTGCTAGATGACATACTGTACCAAAATAATGCAGCAAAAATTAGTAAGATTGAAATATGCAATAGAATACGAAATTCACATTCTTTTAGATATTAGCAATGAAGTCCCAGCATGAATGCAGAATTGTATTTTCATTTACAGTCTCTATTCCACAGACTTAAAAATTATTTTCTGAGAAAACCTATACATTTTTCATGAACTAACTGAAGAATTCCAGAAAAATGGAAATTAATAGCAGAATAATAAAGTTCCGACCAGTTCTATTTATCACAAGGATTAATTACACAGAACCTCTACACTTCCTGTTTTTATATAAGTTTGAACAGAACTGAACTTAAAATTAAAAAAATCTTTAAAAAGTAATGTTTAATTATTGGTATGTTTCAAAAATAATGTTTAAATTCGTTTTTAGCAATGACTTAATGCTGATTAAGCTATTAGGAATCTATAAAGAAAAGAAGTTATTAGGTAAATAAGATCTAAATATAAAAATAGGACCAAAATGAAGTTTTCTACACAAGTATGAGTATTTCGAAATAAGAGGTAAATTCAAGGTTTTCAACCTTTAGCCTTTGGTATTAAACACAGAATAAAGTGATAGAAGGGTCTTGGAATGGGAAAATCAGAGTTCAGAGCAGAGCTGGTCCTTCAGTCAGTAGAGTGTAATAAAGGGGTGATCACTCTGCTGCAGGAGTTCGGTTTAACCTCCAAAACAGTCTCCGAATTTATCACATTATTGCCTGTTGTTTATTTATTGCTAGAACGAGATATCTTTGCACTCATTCTTCAACTCCTTTTAGAGTGACAGATAATCTCACAGGTAAGGCAAGGAAATACAATATTTATTATTTGATGGCCAAGATGTTTACATTTATATATTCCTACTGAAGCTTGTTGAACTACATAAAACTGCATCTATTTCTTTCGGGAAAAAATGGAATTGTCATTACTCATAAATTACTATTTTTTCTTCTGTTGCTAAACCCACATCCATTTCTCTTGACTATTTGTCTTCATATATTAATCATTGCTTTATTTTGAGGCAGAAAATATGTTTGCTCCATACTCTTCAGCATATAGGAAAGGGCATTGACAAACAGTAAATCATTTCAAGAGTGATTTAACCCAGTTGCCCTTAGCTTTCAATGCAGAATTTATTGAACAGCTCACAAGATTATCTAACAGTTACCTTGTAATTGAGACTGGGACCTGGAAAGCAACTTAAGTTGAGCAGTAGCATTTATATCTAGAGATGTGCCAGATGGATATGGAGAGAGAAGAGAGATAGATGATTTAAGTTATCAGACTTCTGGAGTCAAAGTATCCTTTTGGGAGATACCTCATAAAAAAACCCCAACTATAAGTAAAAACATATTACGGACAGTTTATCCTAGTGACGGAGAAGGAGAAAAAGACAACTAAGAGAAGCAAAAGTAGACATAAAATTTTCTCTGGTAATCTTGTTTTAATTATCTTGTGCCACATTTCCTCCTAGTACTGTGTGCAGTAAATTGCACACAGCCATTCTCCTATAGCTGTGTTTCTATGTTTCTGTGTTTCTATAGCTGTGATTCTCCAAGCAGGTTCAACCCTGACTTCAGGCGGAAGCCTGACAGCCTAGCTTGAAGCCTTTGAGCCTTCAGCATGCAAAAGTGGTTAAAGCATGCAAAAGAGGAGTAAATAACAAATAATCCATGCACAAGCATTCCTTGTCACGCTGATTTATGCGTTCTCTTTACGATTCTAGGTTAAAAACAAAACAAAACAAGTCACAACAGTCAGTGACCTTCAAAGCAACAAGCTAACCCACCGTGTCTATACTTTCCTTACCTCCTCACCTGGTCATTCTTGCTGTGCCAACATATGAAGCTAGAATGGTATCAGAATTTTTTCTCTCACATTAGAGACTTTTTGGCAGAAGTTTGAATGACAGAGAAAGCAACAAATGACAAAAAAACCCCAAATCAAACCAATGTTCTAAGAAAATGCAAGCCACAGATGAATTTTTAATTTTAAGTCTCATCTGTATAAACCATAAAAATTCACTACAAATGGGTTAAGTGTTTTCCTTTCAGGAAAAGGTTAGGTTGGAAGGAAAGTGGAATCATCTGTTATAGATAATTACATTGAAATTGGGTGAATACCGGAATTCTGAGTGACTTTTTAAAGTCCAGACGTTTCTATTTCTATAGTATTGTCTTTAAACAGGAAGAGTTACAGTCACTTTGACTTAAAAACAACTTGCTAATATCTGTGTCTGTGATCTGCCAGCCTTCCACTTATCCCAGCAGATCAGTCCTGATTTGTGCCAACCCATGGGAAAAGCATTGCTCTAATTTACTTTACTAATGCTTCCCATTAAAGCTATTCATCACATACTGTATAGCCCATGTTCACGTACATAGACCCTGTCAAATTATAAACTGTGCAGGCTACATCTCAAGCCTATTCTTCTGCATGAGCCACATTTTTAATTTAATTGGAGGGTAGCAAGTGCTAAATTTCTGTTCAGAATCTTCAAGCCTCTAGCTCCTTTTGTAATTTACAATTATAGAACAGATCTGACATCTAGAAGTACCCTTCACAATTGTCTACAAAACACAATATAGAGGAAAAAAAAGATATTATTACAAAAACATGGAACAATAACTAAAAGATGTTTTTCCAGCTGCTAAGTGAGTGATGCAGTTAAAAACAAGCATTCCCAAAAGGCCTCTGAAAGAGACCTCAGATGCCTGACTGCCAAATCCAAAAGACCAGCCCAATAAAAGCATGCAGGTAGAGAGTTCTTACAACCAAAATCTTCCTCTAAGAGAGATCAGGAAGGATGCAGATGTCACTGTCCTACACTACACTCCATGTCTGATAAAAAAAAAACCCAAAGCCAAGGCGGCTATATTCTGAGCTATTTTACCCAGTGTATGTCCATTAATTTCAATACAACTGTTCAAATTTATATTACTTTAAAACTGGTGTTAAATAATTTCAGAAACCCAAGTTAGAACACAAGCAGTGGTCAGTACTGCATAGGATATCCAACGGTGTTATTTTCCCTGTTATGCCTTCTTAATTAAACACATAATTTCCTCTGCCAATAAATAAGCAAATTAACTAGAACCATGTCATCTGCACCATAGAAACAGGAAAATACAAACCTGCAGAAGTTTATTGCATTTTTTTAAATGAAGATGCAACAAAGCGTACCATCAAAATTTGCTGCAACATTTTTTCTAGCTTTCCATAGTAATTGTTCAGTTTATTAAAAATACTGAGAAACTGAAGTTGTTGTTATGCCAATGTCTTTTTTTTTCCCTCTAATTATAGTGTGTATTCATTTCTAACTTCTCATTAAACTCTTGTCTAAAAGACAAGAATTGAATTTAAGGGATTCAATCACAGAGAATACTGTAAACTAGAGAAGATTATGGATGCTACTAGTACCTTATAATGTGCTTGGGATGCAGAGAAACATTTTTTCAGAACTCAGAAGGACTAAAAGCAGACTTTATAATTTACATCTGAGAATCACTCCTCTGGATGATTTCAGGAAGGGAAGTGTTTAAGATTAGCTATCACGAATTGTAAAAATTCTCAGGACTAGGCTACAGGGCACAAACATGATTTGCTACATGGTGCTTTTATCAGGATATAAAATTGTAGCAAAAAATAGCATACGAAACATTATACTGAAACATAAATACCTTCAAAGAACGTTTTCAGTTTTTTAGATCTTAAAGGTTCATGGAGTGCATCAGAACAATATCAACCTAATTTTAACAAAGGTAAAAAAAAAATTAAAAAAAAAATTAAAATAATAATGTAGAGGCCCAGCTAAAGTTTGGATTTGGCATATTTGTGTCAGGAAGGAAATGATTTACTAAAAAGCTAGAACCTCAACTGGCTCTTGTAGACACAACTGAAATTTATAATTTCAACTTGTTCTCTCCTGCAGAGTGTAATAACAACCTTTGGATATTCAGCTAGATCACCCAGATTAATTAAAAAGTTTCTGAATATAATCTAAAATTAGTATGAACACATACTCCTTCACAGCAGCAGATCAGAAATTAATATTGAGAATGACTATATTTCATGGTTCAAGTCATACCTTTTCTCAATTCAGAAATGGCTCTTTAGTACAATTTTTGTCTTTTTCTCTTCTGATAGCATTTTCTAAAGCATGGAACTTCAGCAGAACAGACAACTTTCATACAGCTGTACCTACATAAATACCTGAACCAACCTAGGAGGTCCAAAGAGGAAGGAAGGAATATTCTGCTCTGCTCTTGCTTTGTCATTAACACATGAGGAAGGTCCTTTATTGCACTCACAGAATCAGAGAATCCTAGAATGGCTAGGGCTGGATAAGATCTTAAAGGTCATTGAGTTCAAACAAAACCCCTGCATGGGCTGGGACACCTCCCACTAGATCAGGTTGCTCAAGGTCCCATCCAACCTGGCCTTGAACATTTCCAGGGAGGGGGCAGACACAGTTTCTCTGGGCAACCTGTGCCAGTGCCTCACCACCCTCACAGGAAATAGTTTCTTCCTAATCTCTAACCTAAATCTCCCTTTTTCAAGTTTGAAACAATTTCCCCTTGTCCTCTCACTACACCCCCATGTCAAAAGCCCTACCCCAGATTTCCAGCACGCCCCCTTCAGATATTCGAAGGTTGCTGTAAAGTCACCTCAGAGCCTCCTGTTCTCCAGACTGAACAACCCCAGTTTCCTCATCCTGTCTTCATAGGGCAGGTGTTCCAGACCTCTGATCATTTTAATAGCTCTCTGGACATGTTTGAGGAGCTCCATGGGTCTTCTTATGCTGGGGACTCAAGAACTGGACACAGTACTCCAGCTGGGGTCTCACAAGAGCAGAGTAGAGGGGGAGAATCACCTGCCTTGATCAGCTGTCTGTGTTTCTTTTGATGCAGCCCAGGACACAGTTGGCTTTCTGGGCTGCAAATGCACATTGACAGCTCATGTTGAGCTTCTGGTCCATCATCACCCCCCCACATCCTTCTCCTCAGGGGTGCCCTAAGTCTTTTCTCCTCCCAACCTGTATTCTTCCATGGAATTGCCTTGACCCAGGTGCAGAACCTTGCACTTTGCCTTGTTGAACTTCATGCAGTTTGCACAAACCCACTTCTCAAGCCTGTCAGGGTCCCCCTGGATGGCATCCCTTCCCTCCAGTGTGTTGACTTCACCACACAGTTTGGTGTTGTCAGCAAACTTGCTGAGGGTGTATGTGATTCCATTGTCCATGTCACCAACAAAGATAAACAGCACTGGTCTGAGTACTGACCCTTGAGGAGCACCACTCATCACACATCTCTATTTGGACACTGAGCCACTGATCACAAGTCTTTGGGTGTGACCATCCATCCAGTTACTTATCCAGTGAGTGGTCCATCCATCAAATCCATATATAATCCAGATAGATTTCTAATTCAGGTAGAGCATTCTACCATATGGAATTCAGGCAGAGCAATCAGCACAAGGAAGCAAGACAGAGAGATTCAGAAAGGATCACAGAGAAAATCTTGACTATGAAGATCAAGAATGTTCTCTTAGAGGAACTCATTACTGTGTGGTCCCTCCTGTTCACGTGTCTCCAATAGGGTATGATATTCTGTTGCATTTTCCAATTAAGAATTAGCAAAGGTCACTGTCTCCATGTGCTGAAGAATAGTTCAGGTGTGCATGTGATTTTACACTAATTGCTAATCCAGTCCTTTTTCCCTTTTGTGGGCTGTGTTTTTCTAACAGCTGTTATGACAGCCACCTTGACAGGCTAACCTTAAAAATCGCTGTATCTAAAAATCACATCTACTTTTGAGGGAGAGATCCTTTCTTACATCCAAGGATTGTGCTGGATTTGTCAACTTTTGGGACAGCACACAGTTGTTCACATTGTTTCCTCCTCATTCTTGTTCAGAATTCCTCCCCTCACAAAAAGAAGTCATTTACTCTGCACTGAGATGTCAGTAATTTGTAGCAAAGAAAGGTAACTATCTGGGGATGGAAATGCTGTCCCTACACATATCCCTACATCTTAGCTTAGATGATCTAAGCTAAGCTTTCCTTCAAGGAAAAAATGCAAGATTACAGGAAAATTATTGACTGGTTTATTGACAGGAAATACCCACACATGTTCAAATCTTAGTCAAAGTTATAGTTCCTGAGAGCATTTTCTGAGAAAAAAGTTTTGAGAACTGTTTACTGAGAAAAAAATAAAATAAAAGAAAAAGTGATTCAAGTGGTTAAGTACAATGTCTCAGAGGCAAGCTGCAGCCTACTGAAAGCAGAAATTCAGTCTGAAACCAGTTGTGGACATGCTGTAACTTGAAACTACATCAAGAATCCGACTTTCATTATTTGGCTATTGAAATTACTAATAAAGTGACCTTTTCTTTCTTTCCCTCTTCGAGAACTTGCAATGACAGTTCCTGATGAAGACATCTGGGCATCTTCTAATCTAATAAAAACATGTAACACAAAGCCAGCAAATGCATCCTTTTTTCCCTGATACATGTCATGAAATTGTAGTAAATAGATTTAAAACTCTAGCATTGCAGACGATGAGATTAGAAAGCCATTAGTAGCCATATAAAGTATTTGAGCACAGGGCACCAAAGAGCTGTTAGAGATAGATGTCTTAAACATCTAAAAACATATTGATATCATCCTTCTTCTGTTATTCAATAAAGCATTTTTGTTTGCGCACTGTTGTTTTTGTCCTATCTCCGTACAACAGAACAAATAATAGAATACATTTTAAATTTCTTCTATTTTTAAGGAGCAAGAGAGGAAAAGAGACTTCTCTGCTTTGGTGATATTGCATAAGTGCTCTAGAAAAGTTTTGGTTTTGATAAGCACATAATGTCACCTTCAAGATTCATTTTCAACTGCTAACGACTTGTCTCTCCTCCCTAAAAATTCCCACCTTTTTCCAGTATCTCAGCAAATGTGGGTTAGGTTAATGCACACCAGGAGGTATACACTATTTTAACCATGTATTGAGGAAGATTAAGTGAATAGCAAAAAGAAACATTCCCCCCCCCCCCCCCCCAAAAAAAAAAAAAAAAAACAAAAAAAAAAAGAGTGAGGGAGAAAATTATAGCATAGTCAAGACAGAGAGGAAAATGAGAGGCAAAAGAATAACCCATGGTGTCTTGTTCAATGTATGCAGACAGTAAAGCCTGACCAGTGTGTTATAATTCAGGTGATACGATGGCTTAGAAAACAATTTCAGCTCACCCCTATCAAAGAGGGCAATGAGTGTGAAACAATTTCCACTGCAAGGGTAGGAGCAGATGCAGATATTGACAATGCTTCAGTAAATCTCTTTATGTAAATAGCTGTAAGCATCTTATTTTCTAAAATGGGATAATTTTTGTCTCATCCTCATTCAGACTAAGGAAAAGGCAAGATGAGTAACATAATTTACGTGCATATATTCTGCAAGATCAAGACACATTTCATATTTTGTAACTCGCTTCTCCCCACAGTCTAAATGAGTCATTACAAAACAACTCTGAACTCTTATATAAGCAGTGAAGTACTATATTACTGAGTTTAATATTTTATTTTATCCAGGTTATGATCCAGAGTCCATAAATATAAAGTGATGTTTCGCCGTTGATCTCAGTAGGTAGCTGATGAGCTTGAGAAAGTCTGCAAGAAGAAGAAAATGCATTCATTCCTTTGCTCTTCATAAAATGTTTAGACTTCCTTATTAGACATATTTATGCTCAAATTTTGCCCTACTTGGTCCATTATGGAGAACTGAGTTCCAAAAAGTGCACAGAAATATAACTATATTACCATTTTCTTAACAGCTACTTTTTCTTTTTGTCCTTTGCTCCCTATTGCTCTGACAGAAACAGAAGACTTCTGTTATTTTACTTAAGTGTTTTGTTAAATTTTTGTCTAATCTTCCTTTTGCCTGATAAACATCTGTTTTTATGTATTTTTTCTCATTTTCCACATTACATAGACCTATTAAACATGACTTTTAAAATGCTTTTGTTTTCATGTACTTTAAATATCTCTGACTGTAACTGCTATTCTCAATTTCTTCCTTTGCCTTCTCATTTTATATCCTTAACAACACTGATCTGTCGCTGAACTGCCTTTTTTCACTCTTATGCCTTTTCAACAACAATTTTCTTTTTTTTTTCCTTTTCTATAGTAAAACTGCAGAACTCAGTTTAAATTGCAAATCTGATATACAGCTCTAAATAAGAATCCCTACAAAAGCTAAGCCTGTAATTCTTAGCTCCTGAAGTTCCTTATTTACCCAGCTTTATAAAAAATCCACGAAGGGAAGAAAGACTCATCTGACAGCAGTGATATTCCTGTTTTCTCAGTCACTTCAGATTAGTGGACTACTAACAACTTCACTGCCCGAGAACTCTTACATGTACTGCTGATCCCAAGAAAAATCTTTACTGCTTCAGTAGTGCAGGAGATAAGCCTTGATGTCTGTAAAGTTAACAAGATACTTTTGTAGTGCAACAGCAGAGAAAACCTGTAGCTCTGCTACTGAGTGTGGTGATTTGTATGCACCCATTGCATTTTAAACCAGTAGATTCACTGGAGTTACTTGTTTTCATCTGCATCCTCATAAAATTAACAGCTAATAGGCTGACAAGCTGCTAGAAGAAAAGTGTTCTTATAACTAACTTACTGATGACTCACCATAGCATAAAGCAAAATGTTTTCTCCACATGTCAAAATATAAGGCTGGTTTTTCCTTTAAAAAGAAGAGCAATATACCTGACGTAGTATTTTGTCCAATAAGTTGAAATAAGTATGCAGAAATGGTCTTTTTTTCACTGTAATATATATATATATATATATTAGGCAAAACCTAATGTAAATTAAAGCTAACATTTTGTAAAAAAACAGCTGGGACAAGGGGAATGAAAAAGTCAAGATGTTATATTTAATTCCATGTGACAGGGCAAGAATGTCATTCTCTTTTTTTTTTTTTTTTTTTTTCCATATCAAGGGTAGTTAAATCAGCAATGCAGGACCTTTACTTCGCTTAGAAAAGAAACCAAAGAAGAGACACTCCCATGTGATGATCCTTCTTGTGCCTCTTTAGGCCATTGTTCAGAAGAGAAGAGAGAGGGAGGAGGGAGAAATGATTCATGACTGGCATTTGGAAACAAGGGTGCAACTGCTCTTTTCTTCATCAGCAGTCCATGATCCAGCAATAACTGACAGGGAAGAGGTGATAGGTATCAGTTCTAAAAAATAAGAAGCACAAAAATAACTACTTACACTTTGAAATTCTATTTCTTACTCTTAATTATTACTTCTTATTATACCCATGTTCAAATATAGAATTAAAACAATCATATTTCTGTGGAAGTATGGGAAATACAGGAGAAATTCTGAAATCAATGCAGAATTGTTTCAACATGGGTTCTGCTAAGACATTTCTTTCTAAAGTATTTCTATATTTCTTCCATCTGTCAAAAAGTATTCAAATTAGTATTTCACATTTCTGTAACTAATTGACCTAAAACTAAAATTAGCATCTCCCCTATGAAGACAGAATGAAGAAACTGGGGTTGTTCAGCCTGAGGTGACCTTATAGCAGCTTTCCAGTACCTGTAGGGGGCCTTCTAGGAAGCTGGGGTAGGGCTATTTACATGGGTGTATATATTTAAGGTCCCTCCCAACCCAAAGCATGCTATGATTCTGTTATTCTAAATTTCCTAGAGAAGATGGCAATTTGAATAAAAAATGGAAATGCCAATACTCTTGTTTTTTAAACAAATGTTTAATTTGAAATTTTGTTCTGAAGCTTTGCAGTGGTTATCCCACAAGTTCAATATTATTCAAAATGCGTCCCTCAGAATGTATTTCTATAACTTGGTTTAGGTTCACTTTTTTATATTTGCTACCCAAGACAATTATTGAAATATACAGATATAAACCAGTAACTTGGCACTATCTAGTCAAATAAAGGGCTATTATCTCTGTCTTCACATAACAAAGTACAGAAATGTAAAGTACTTTAATTTTAGGCTGTTTAAAGACTAATCACATTTGACGTACAGAAATTACAGCAAGTCAAAATGTGTTTGTTAATATGAGTGTATGTCAATTTTCTTTCCACTGCCCATCAGTATAATTATATTAATTTGAGGATCTCAGTGTCTGTGAAGAGACATAAAAGTATGTCTTACAGGAAGTGCAAAACATTTTTTAGGCTCAGAAAGTCAACACTTCAGCATGCTTTAGTTCCAATAGTGTCTATTATGACAAAAGCTCTCTGTTTTTCTTCACTCCTTCTTAATTAACAAAATAAAATTTAAAAATACCTTCTTCATTCAACCTATTAAATGCTTGGCATAAAATTACAGAACATCTCAATATAACTTAATTGCCCATTTTTATCTAAATACTAGAATGAGATGTATCATGCACAAGGGTATCTAGAATTCTATTTAAGCTTCACGTAAAATGATTTAGGACTGTTCTATTTCTAGAGTAGAGATTGACATTTAGGAAAATATAATCCATGATACAGTGGATTAAGCAATGTCAATTATCATTAATCTGGAATATAACAATGCTGATTAACCAAGTATTCAGATTGAAAATGAACAAATATCTAAGGAAAGAGCACAAAGACACATAGGAATATATAATAGAAATATATAACACAGGAATTGTAAAAGAAGTATACATATATTCTGCTTAAAGCTTAAAGAAAATTAAGTAATACATAGTGTGAATTAAATCATATTACATCACAAATATGAAATCACCTTTGTTAATAGTATCAGGATACAACCAGAAGACAGCAGATCAGATTTCACCAACTGTAATTTATAAAAGCTTCACTTAGTTTAGAGACCCTGTGAAAATTAAGTTGTCTGAGACATTGATTTATGCTAATTAAATACCCCTTACAAAATGTTCAAATATTTTGCCCTGAATACACCTTCAGAAGAACTACCTGAATACATAGTTGTTATAGAAGACAGAGCTGGTTAAACAAAAAATATGTTGAAGAGAGGTTTTTTGGTCTCAAGAGATCCCCCAAGAAATGTTTTTATTAAAAATTTTGTGGAATTTTATTACAGGTGAACCAAGCAAAAATACTTGATTTTTTTTAAGCTTGAACCTATTTTCCTCAGAGATTTTAACCACCTCTAAGTAGCCGAAGTGCCAAAGCCAGGACCTCACTGATTGCATTGTGACTTGAACTTTTAAGAAGCTAAACCTTTGGTAAAGTTTAAATAAAAGATAAGGATTTTTTTTTTTACCTTTGCCATTTACCATTACCTTTACCTTACCTTTACCATTATTGTGTTGTTGGGGTTTTTTTTTAAGTTTGTTGGCTTTCTAAAGACGGAGAGAAAAAGTCAGATGAAATGTAATTTTGATCTTGAGTTTCTTTGTTTCCTAGTTCTAGACATTTCTGGTGAGCTAATTTCTAACAACCTAGTGTCTGACATGCCTGCCTGACTTCTTCCTGAATCACTGCTGTTCCCTGATCCAAAAAGGGACCAGGCAGCTCTCATCCCCATGGAAATCAAGTATATAAGAATATCTATCTATCTGTGCCTCTTTCTCACACATATTCACATATTACTTTAATAAGGAAAGAGAATGATGTCTGGATTCTGAAGATACTGACACTGGTGGAAATCACTACTACTGTGTTAAAATTATCAAGAATGTGAGAATTTTTACCTATATTGCCCTTCTGTATTTTGACTGCCTGTAGTTTTATTAAACTCTATTGTCAATTTTGGATACACTAGTAAATAAATCTTCATCAATGGTAACGTGTATGCCATTTGACAACAAAAACAGCTCTGTAAAAGTACATTCCTCTGAAGCAGCTCCAGCTGATTACTTCACCAGAGTACACATTTCTTGACAAAGGACAAGTTAATTGAAAATAATGTATAAGCTTATTAGATAGCTAATTTTTACTATTTTACCATTTGAGGTGATCCTGAACTTTTAGTCAGTAATATATAAACAGAAAGCCCAAACAGAATATGGAATAATCACAATAAATTAGCTGGATAACATGCTTTTTCTGCTACCATATCACTGAGGGGGAACATATCATGAAAATAAAAACAGCAGGCCACATGACTGAGGACTGTATGTTTACTGCCAACTAAATCAATCTATGCCTAGAAATAGTGCTGATTCACTGTGTTACCTATGAACATGTCTGCACTTTTGTAATATCAGAGACAAATGCCACTGATGCAAAAGATGATCTGTCTACTGAAACAGGTGGTGACGATCATATAGAAGCAGCAATGGTTTCCAGCAGCTGTGCTACCTGCTATTGGTAGTATTAATCCATAGCCTGTCTTTAACTTTTATGTATTCTGCTATTGTAATACATGGGTAAAGTTGTTCACCAGTCTCTAGTTCATTATTGATAAAAATTTACATCCTCACAGGATGGTACAACTTCAGTTCTTGTGGGGTGGAAAGCAAGGAAGAAGCAGATGTGTATTTCAAGAAGAGTTGCTCCCTCTGTACACCTGCAATATGCAGCTATGCAGTGCATCTCTGCCTGGTCAAAAATTGCCTTTCCCTTTGTAGGCACGAGAAACAGATAAAAAGAACCAGATGATCAAAAAACAAAGAAAAGAAAGAAAAGGTGAAAGAAAATTCATCTCTTTCTATAGCTTTCTTCCCAAAAGTCCAAAGGTACTTCAGAGAAGGAAAAGGGGTTTTGTAAGGCTGCTGTAAGGGACTACTTCAGAATTGTAGTGGGAGTTTGCTTGTATGTACATCACTTTATGCAGCTACATGGTTACTCAACAAAGAACCAATTTACTTACTAAGCAAAATCCATTATCAGTTCACAGCAAGAGCTCTTAACACATTGCTGTCAACTTCTGCAATATGGGAATCCCCTTCAACACCTTACAACAGATCACACAATTTGGATCTAAGTTCTGCTCTTAGAGAAATTCCACTTGTAAGATACTCAGGAAAAAGTGTCTTCCACTTACTGTGCTTCATTGATTTTAGTCTTTGAAATCCCTAGAGAGAACTCTCCAACTTTTGACTACTTGTCTTACTTATGAGAACTCAGACTTGAATTCCAAAGTGCCATTTTGATAAAATGGAGGCAGCAGAAAGCTGATCCACTGAAATCTTCCAAAGCAAATCAATAACAATGTAATTTCTGTGGTACATTGTCCCCCCAAATCATCCTATAATGATAAATTTTTATTAAATCTCAGTGATTTTTTTCAAGCCATAAATTAAAGGTGATCTTTCACGGGAGAAAAATACAAGGTATATACCTATACATGGTGTATAGCCATATTGAGAAGGGACAGGGCATGGATTAAAATTATTGCACCCAAGTGAATTTTCTGGCAGCCTACTCCTTTCAACACAAACACTCCTCCTTGTGCTAAACTATTAAGAAAATTTTACTTCTCAAACAGGATGGCAGTTTTCACCCAGCTGACAAGCTTTTTTTCAATATTTTCAGGTATTTAAGGGAGAATAGCATATATGTCCTACAGAATGACCTCCACAAACACCGAGAATAGCTGATGTAACTACCACCTGCTTTTTCTCAACTGTCTCATATGCATAGAAGGAAAACTTGGCCCTTCATCCAAAATGTTGACAGACTTTGATTGCAGAATCTTGCCATAGTTAATTGGAACTAAGATTCTACTAAAAAAAAATGAAAGAACAATGCAAGTACATACACTTTTTCAGTAATGCAGAGAGTGATTCCTCTGGAAAGTAGGGGTTCTGACTTGTCAGTCTCCTCAGTGACTTGTATTTTCCTCAAATTCTACATCTGGTGATTCTGCAAGTAGTCATCCTTGCACAGAAGCTGTTGGGAAAACTATACACTACACACTGCACTTGGTTCAAATTCCTTTGGTCTGACCAGGGATTCACCTAGAAATTGATATGTGCTACACCATAGAAAGTGTGATTACACAGGATGAGCCTTCATTTTCCATTTCTGGAGCTAATAAGAGGTGAGTTTATTGACCGATAAGAAGCCTCACACTCCTGAGTGTAATGGGTAGAGGGTAAGCCTGTAGCTATGTAATTGACTTACAATTATGTAAGCAATAAAGGCATAATTTAAGGTTATTAATATGTTAAAATTTGTAAGGAATTTTCTAGCATTTAATTAACATTTGCCAAGACAGTCTGCAGAAAATTAAATATCAATTAATAAAAATACTGACATTTAGTTAGTTGTCACAATTATTAACTTGATATTACTAGGTTTTTAAAATCCAATTAAAGGCCTAGATATTCATTACAATTTTTATGTGTGGAAAACCTAATTATATTTGTGTCCCATAATTTTAAGTAGATTACACATCATCTTTTCTGTTAAAGATTACACATCATCTTTCCATTAAATTTCAATAAATGTTCTTTTAACTGTCAATTGATGCTTAGATGACATCACTGTCATAAAACCAAAGACATTTCTTTCTCTTCATGCATAAATGAACCATTGGGTCTGCTGCATTCTCCATTTAGTGCATATGAACCTCACAGCTTTCCGACTATGCTCTGTTTGATTCCTCCTCTTTGCTAGCACTTCCTTGTGGGTCTAATTGCTAAATGGTTTGAGGAATTAAGGAACTTGGCCTTTCAGACCCAAATAACTGAGTGCAGGTGAAGACCAATGACCCGAGGAACAATTATAAGCTAGAACTGGTATGGTCTCTGTAACATGGAGAGGAACTGCTGCACTGTATAAATATCTGCAGAAGTTATGGCCCTTTCAAGGACTGAAACAGAATATTCTTATAAAATTACACAAAAATTGCTATTCACCTCCTTGATTTTTTACTTCATCCAGTTGCCACTGCACCTTCTTTTCCCACTTGCCATTATCTCACATTCTCTGTCCTCTTCTCTTGTCCCTTCACTTGAGGTTCCTGCTGCCCAAGTATCTTTTTTTTTTTTTTTTGACATTAGCTTCAGCTGTCCAAGTTCAGAAGTTTTGCAAGAAGTTTACTTTGTCCAGAGACAATAAAGCCCTCTGGCCCCCCCTTTGAAGACACAGTACAGGTAGACAGGTCCAAGATCAGCACAGATCTGGCAAAATTCACTACATTTTTTGCCTCATTAGTCCCCTAACAGACAAAAAAAGACCAGTCAATTTACTCCTCCACTTCCAAAACACAGGGATCCTAGGTTTGGAACAAGTAATTGGGTTCCTATATTCAATGGCAGTGAAGTGAGTTGCTGGTAGGCATGGCTCTGGTAGGTTTTATTGTTAGGTATATGCCTTCCACAGCATTCAATTACAAAAAATGGATAAGATGGCTCCCTGCTCTTACTGGGAAGCAATATGATCCTTTAATACAGCAACCTCAGAAGGCCATATGGCCAGGAAGCTTCTGTACTCCATCAGTTCCTGCCTACATGATCACCATGGAGCAATGGTGAAAGCTTTTTAGGATGATGTATAAAACTTGATGATATGGTGACATTTGGTTTTACTTGCTTCCCAAGATGTGCTGTATGCAAACACAGGATATAAAGTGGAAAAGTTCACGGTCTTAAATTAAATTCTACCTCTCACCTTGAAATTCAGTCAGTTTTTCATCTGGAGTGAATGAAGGGGGAAAAAAAGGTGATATATTCCTCTTCTATTTCTATCCTTCTGTGCCATGTGCATTGCCACTGGTCCTGCTGCTGGTCTTCATTGCAGGTTGGACTGCACTGCACAGTGCACGTAAGGATTGCTTACGGATACTACTTTTGCTATACAATTCCCTTTTTAATGAGATGGGAAAGCAAGAATACGATACATGCATTTTTGAAGTGAGGCGACCTCTTGGTATGAAAGCCATTATCCTAACATGGTCTGCCACCATTCTTTAGATTTGGCCACAGAAATAGATACTATGTTAGGTTAACATACACATAAGTAAAGAAGCTGAAGCAAGTTATTCTAAGATACCGCAGTTACTCAACCTAAAATATTTCCTGACCTAGCCACAGGGAACTGTTCTTTCTGTTAGCTCATCTGTCCTTATCTCTGAACCCAACACTTCCCCTGGGAGACCATTCCAATGTATGACTGCCCTAATAGTGAAAAATCTTCCTCTTGTATTCAATCAGAATCTCCCCAGGAGCAACTTGTGCCCATTGTCCCTTGTCTTGTTCATTTGACTTTTTGTAAATAGGGAGTCTCCAGTTTTTACCTTCATAAAAACTCAAGTTTTTACTGAAGAATTTTTGCTTTCTCAAAGTTTTTACTTTTGAACAGTTTGATTTTCATTGTAAGAAGGAGAAAGAGGTAGATGAGTCCTTTTTAAGGAGATAATTATGTTATTGCTTCCAATTTTATCAACCTGAAAGTGCCTGTGGCAGCTGCCCTCACCAATGGAACAGGTGGAGTTGTCAGCAGAATGAACATTCATAAACTACAAATGTGCAGCTTCCTTCCTTCTGGATTTCAGAGCTGCATACTAGTAATTTACCAATCAGTAGATATTTGCAAATTTTTGTGATCATTTCTCAGGCATCATGGAATCAGCTACAGCTGTGTCACTTCTGAAAGCCTTTTAGCCTAACAATGGCCTTGCAGCACAGAAAGTAGAACAGTTTCTTATCCATCACCATATTTTCTTCAGCTTTTTATATTACCAAACAAATCCTGTGCATACAGACCTTACAAGGCAACCCATTAGAAGTGCTATAAAGTTAGATTATATTTTCTAATCATTAGAACTAAGACAAAACCGATGAAGTTATTTGAAGACTTTTCCCTTACTTGTTTTTTTTCCCATTTTTCATTTTTCTTCTCAGTCCTCTACAAAGGGTACATCAACAGCATGTTCAGTACATATTCCTATGCATCCAAAGGCAAATAGCTGAGCTGGAAAGTGCAGTCAGAATCACATACACCTAGTACAAAGGAAGCCTGCAGGCCTAACTGCAGTCAATAACTATCAGTAAGTTGCTAGAATGACTTGATTTCACCTGTCCAGACTTTTTGATCAAGTGCAAAGGTTTATTGGAACCTGCACTTACTCTGAGTTGTGGACTCATATATGTATACCTGGGTAGTTCTCTGGGGCATTAAGTCAACTCCACTTGGCTGCAAGCTGACATAGCATCCCAGGGCTTACAGGAAAGAGTTTTCTTTCAGACTTTAATTTCTTTTGAGACCTATAATATCTGAAGCGTCATAGAAGAAATGCTGTGGAAAAGAGACTAGTTCTGAAAAAAATTGTATCTAAACCTAGGGAAGACATCTAAGAGTCTGATTCTCCATTCATATTTATTTCCATTCAAAGACTATCTTCAAAACCAGTAGCTTTTACCAAACAGATTTTAATAATGTGAGGCCTTTAGTAAGAGAGGCGTGCACAAGACAGCACTGAACTGCTGAAATTTTAGATTTTTGTGACAGATGGTGTTTCCTTTCACAATGTAAACATGCAGCAGAGTTTGACACAAAGTCTGCAATGTAAATTCAATAATTATTTTTATTTCTTTGACTATTTATTGCAAAATACCGGGTCATGTTCTATTGTGCCTTTAATCATGAACAGTACAGGCTCTGAACCAAAGTGTTTGCAGATTAATTTGCATTTACAGTTAAATATTTTTGATTTATTCTACTTCAGTGGTATGCTTTACTCTCTGTTTACACTAAACTAAAGAATATAGGAATATATGATTTTTCCTATGCATAATGAATTGTGATAGTGAAATCAAAAGGTAGCTAAGGAATATGAGATGCTTCTGCTTCTCCTCAGTAGTTCCAAAATCCAAATATTTCCAACAGAGTTAGATGTTGAATGAGATAATTTAAGTGAAAAGTAGTGTAAATCAAAGCTCCCCAGAAATTAGTGGGAATTTTTTTAGTTCTGTATGCTTTGGATTTTGCCTCTAATAAATCAGTTGCATTTGAGAAAATTTCTAGGGAATAGGGTTTTATTAAGTAGCACGAGAGCTGAGCTAAGCCAGATCCTATAAATTTTTCTCTATGAGTGAAAAGACATAGAGGCTCAAAGTGAGATTATTTTATACAGTGTTAAATGACATACATAGTAGCAGAGATAAATAGGGACTGTCTAAGGGCTGAATAAAAGATTGACTAAGCTTCAAAGATGTTAACCGTCCTTCAGGAACGTGATACTTGCAACACCATAACTCTTGGAAGGAAATAGCAATCTATGCCTTATAGGATCATATAGCATATGCAGCCTGATAAATTTACTAAACTCAGAGCCCCATACTTGCTGATGTAAAAAATTCAGACAAATAAAACTAACATGTATATGTGTGGCTACATTAGCGTATGTGCACACACTTTTGCAGGGTTAATTAAGAGTATTTTATAAAGATCTCCTCTATTTTCCAGTCTAAAAAATGCCTAAAGGCATCGCCTGTGCTTTTTGGTGTTGTCCATAAAGCACTACCTTTTTTAATTTTCAGAAAGAAATGTTTCTGTGAAAATCCTTTTCAGAGGAAATTTATTGTATTTGACCGCAGCTGTAAATTTTCTCCTCCAATACCATAAATTTCCTCTAAATGTTTAATGGTTTATAACTGTAATTATTTTTGTGTGCCAACATTAAACTTTTAAAAGTTTAATTTGGAGACTATTCGAAGAAACTAATCTTTTTTACAGCCTCATAAAAAGTTTTTTGATGAAATGAGTAGAGGCATCTGCCCTAGGTGAATACAAATGACACCACATGATGGTAGCTCACTTGCAAAAAAGAAGAAAATGCTTTGATGTCTGAAGTGATCAACTAATACTAAGTGCAACAATGGTGAAAAGTGGCACATCACTAAATGAATAAATACAGCGGATGGGGTCCAGACATGGTAAGTGGGTTTGGCTACCTGACTTAAATTCTGTTTAAGAAAAAACATGCAACTCAAAAAATTTACCAAGTATAAGATTTGACGCTATACCTCATTTCAGGAAAAAATGAGGAGGATATGCTAGTTAGCATATTCTAAGGCCAAGAGTGGAGAAAGGCAAGGACAAGTGTAATTGGAACCTGTACTTTTTTTTTAAGCAAAACTTTCTCTCTTTCTGTGCCTGAACCTGGTTCCCTGACTACATATGATCTGAACAGCAAGCCACAATCTGAATTATTGGGTGAGCCAAGATGTGCAATGTTGTAATGAAATACACCAGCTACAAAGAAGGAGTTGCTATTCACAAGGAAATCTGGATGATTTTATGGAGGTTTATCAGTTCAGATAGATTATTCTTATTATCTTTTTACAAATATACACATACATGTTTACATAATTCCTAAACAGTACTATTGTGTTAAGTACTGACCATTGCAAACACATACAAGAAAGCATTCATCATGTGAAAATATGGAAAGAATAAAGGAGAAAAGAACTCAAAATTCTTAGAATTCACTGAGGTATACAGGGCATTATATTTTTGATGAACATTACAGCAAATTTCAGATACAGTGGATATCAGGAACTATGAAAAGAAGATCTAAAATTTACTGACCTTGTATTTTAGTATAAGTGCAAAAGCTCTGAAGTGACAAAAAGCACATTTTTCTGAGGATAGGACTGTATGTGGGTGTTGGTTTTTTGCATTTAATACTGGTTGATGAAGTTTTTACCTGTGGTAAAGCATTTAATTACCAGTCCTCGCCTTTTTACTTTTCACCCGTATTATGCAAAACTATTATGCTATAAATATGCTCTTGAAAATATTTTCTCTACATTAGAGGTCAGACAGGTGTAAAAGTAGAAGAAGTAGGTGTTAACCTGTTATAACTGGAAGTGAGGGCAACAAAAACCAGATTTCCAAGTGCCAAATATTTATTATTTGTATTTTATTGGGCATAAAAAAATTTTTAATGAAAATTCAAGAAAAATATTTTTGTCTTGTGAAAAAGGCCATGAGGGTGCAATAAACTGTACAGAACTAAAAGGTGCATCATCTAGTCCAGTTCTTCCATCAAACTCCAACTAGTGTAACATATCTGTTAGACAGCAATGATTTAAGAAAGGAATGGAGACTACAAGCTCTGCAAATGCGTGTTTGCTTTTAAAGCACAGCTCTGACACATCAGTAGTGTCTTTTTGTGTGACATATTAGGCAGGTAAAAAGATCAGAGAGAAAGAACAAGGAAGGAAAAAGGACTGCTTAAATTAACAAGCTTGTCTTTAAGTGCAAAATATTTTTCATTTATATAATTTTATTATTTATCCTAGGAATGAGCAGCAGTGAGTAAGATACTAATAAAAAAGGATATACAGACAAAACTTGTTTATTCCCTAAACAAAACTAATGAAATGTGAGATTACATATTTCCTGTTCTAGTTCCATAAATCAGGAACAAATCTGAACTGCCACTTATGCACCTGGAACAGTGGATTATTTCAGTCCCTCCTCTCTTTCCAGAATTTTACAGTGCGCATCAAAGATTGTTTCTCCAGCCTAATGCTTACTATAAAAATAGTATCAGCCCCATATGTAAGAAGTGATGGAAGGATGATCCAGAAAAATACAGGCCTGTTAGTCTGACTTCAGTACCCAGGAAGCTGCTGGAGCAGATCTTCCTGAGTACCATTATGGAGTACATGCAGAACAAGCAAGTGATCATGCCCAGTCTCCACGGGTTCATGAAGGGCAAGTCCTGTTTGACTAACCCGATCTCCTTTTATGATATAATGACTTGCTTACTGGATTAGGCAAGGGCTGTGCATGTTGTATACTTTGGTTTTAGCAAGGCCTTTGGCAAGGTTTCCCATAGCATTCTTCTGGAAAAGCTGTCTGCTCATGGCTTTGATGCTCACATCCTTCATTCTATAAAACACTGGTAGGATGGCTGAGTCCTAAAAGATGTGTTAAATGGAATTAAATCCAGCTGGCAGCTGGTCAAGAGAGGTGTCCCCCAGGGCTTAGTGATGGGGCCACTCCTGTTTAACATTTTTATTGATTTGGATGATGGGATAGCATGCACCTTCAGTAAGTTTGCAGATGACAATAAAATGCATGGAAGTATCGATTTACCCGAGGGCAGGGAGGCTCTCCAGTGGGATATAGAAAGGCTTTGTCAATGGGCCAAGGCCAGTAGTATGAGTTTCAACAAGGCCAAATGTCAGGTCCTGCACTTTGGGCCACAAAAAGCCCCCCCACTAACACTGAAGGTTCGGTGAGGAGTGGATGGAGAGCTGTCCAGCAGAAAGGGATCTGGGAGTGTTGACTGGCAGCAGACTAAACATGAGCCAACAGTGTGGCCAGGATGCCAAGAAGGCAAATGGCATCCTGGCTTCAATCAGGAACAGTGTGACCAGGAGGGCCAGGAAGGTGATCTTACCCTTGTACTCAGCTTTGGTGAGGCTGCACCTTGAGCAGTGTGTGCAGTTTTGGGTGCCACAGTATAGGAAGGACAATGAGGTGGTGGAGAGGGTGCAGAGAAGGGCAGCCAGGCTGATTAGGGGTCTGGAGAACAAGTGTTATCAGGAGAGGCTGAAGGATCTGAGGCTCTTTAGCCTGGAGAAGAGGTGGAGACCACATTGCTTTCTTCAATTACCTGAAAGAAGGTTGTAGTGATGGGATTGTTGGCCTCTTCTCTCAAGTGACAGGACAAGAGGAAATGGCTTCAAGTTGCTCCTGGGGAGGTTCAAAATTTCTTCTGTAAAAGAGTGGTGAAGCACTGGAACATGTTGCCCAGGGAGTTGCCCCCCTGGGGCTATTTATAAAATGGGTAGTTATAGCACTTCAGATAATTTAGTGGCTATGGTGGCATAGGACTGATGGTTGGAGTTGGTGACCTTGAAGTTCCTTTCCAACCATGATAATTCTATGATTCTATGATTCTATATTCTAGGTCAGGCTGCTTCAGTAAAAAGAATGAGCAGTGAGAAGAAAGGGAAAAATGTCTTTGCATCATTGTTTACTTTCCTTTTTCACATACCTTATACCTTCATTTACAGAGTAGTTACAAATAATAATAATAATTTAAAAAAACCAATAAAACAGTTGTATAAATAATTAAAAAAATTAGTCAAATTGTCTTAAAATTTTAATAGAAGGACCTAGGTAAATTGACTGTGTGTGCATGTTTAGTCTATACAGAAATGATCTCTTTCTCAGAAAGGGTCTTTGCAGCATTAGTAAGAGTTAACAAACCCTTCCACTTTGGAATTACAATTGCAATACTCACAGCCTAGCAATCTATATGATTGAATTAAATCTCTCTCTCAAAAATAAAAAAGATGAAAAGTCTCGGTAGCTAATTCTTTGTAGCCACTAAATGTAACCATGCCATTTCCAAAATAAAACAAACAAGAGGAAAAAATAAAAAGAAAATCCTTACGCCCGGTGTGCTGGGCTCCTACACTGACAGAATAAACTGAAAAGAATTACAGCACAACATCCTAAATGAGAATGAGGGCTTAGAGTAGCCATGTAGATCTAAATCCATAGAATAATGATGGTTCTAACTTTGGATATTCCAGCACCTGGAAAGCTGTCCCTTGCCTTGTATAGGTAAATATAGGTACTATTGCTGCAGGAATTTTTCTTCTAGTATTACAAACCCAAATGGGAAATATTTGGTGACAATCTTTAGGCAACAGAGCGGGTAGACTTTATTTCCTAGAATTTCACACTTTAAAAAGATGGAGAAAAGGTAAACCCAACATCTATGTATAGTCAACCATTTGGTTGGGCTGGGGCTTTTTAAAACAAGTGGATAAAACAGGAAACTTGTCCACAGATTCAGGAAGCAAACAGAGAGGCAGCTTAGCCAGGGGCTGAGTCACCAAACCCAATCCCCAGTATTGGAACTTGTTTTTGTATTTAAGAAATTCACATTTCTGTGAAGCCACATAGAAACCATGCAGTTAATACCACATCCTTTCTAAAGGTTAAA
The DNA here is from genome assembly GCF_036169615.1 of Heliangelus exortis. Taxonomy (NCBI): domain Eukaryota; kingdom Metazoa; phylum Chordata; class Aves; order Apodiformes; family Trochilidae; genus Heliangelus; species Heliangelus exortis. The sequence continues at coordinate 62,592,556 of NC_092454.1, read as the reverse complement.
GATTATCTATCTCACATCTTTTGTGTAGAAGATGTGACACTATAATGCTGTGGATTCATGTGAGCTTCCTATTCCAGTGTGATTGAATGAGTTGTCACTACACTGCAAGTGAAGCAAGATGTGTTGTTCTTCTTTTTAATGAGAGCAATAGAGTAAAAGTCAACTTTCTTCTCTTCATGAGACATAATTCATCGTGAGGCTTTGGAAGAGTAATGTAGAATGAGTCATATGCAGCAAAGATGAAAGTGTCCTCATGGATGAGGCAGTTCAATATGTCAGTTAATTGCTCTGAATATCAGTTTCACTAACAGTTTCATTTTTTGCAGACTTTTCTTATGATATCTGCTAGGTCTAAAAATCCTAGCCTGGCAGTTGGATAAACTGGTGACCTGAGGCAGAGGACTTTTTCTTATTTTCTCATTTCAGTAAGTACATTTATGGTGTGATGAAATTCCTAATTCATCGCCTGCTTCCTTTCTGGTGCTTGCTACCCTTATTTTTGGTACTCTGTTTTAAATAAAGTGTCAGTATGAGTAGATGTATGCAAGGTAAGAAAGACATTTCTCTCAGGTTTTGGAATGACAGTTCTTGAGCTGTTGAGCCCAGGAAGACTTAGACATCTTGTCGGTTTGTGAAATTTGTCTCAGGTTTCCAGGCCACATTGTGTCTGTATATGTATGATAAGGTGTGTGTATGTATACCTATTTATCTAACTAAACCTTGTCAGTTTTACTAATTACTCCAATAAACACAAAGATGACAACACACTGACTAACACATTCTATCAGTGCATTCTATTTTTGAGGGTAAAAAGAAGATAAAAATTATTCTGAATTATGGAGTCATCATGTGTAACCATATTTTGCATTAATTAGGACATTTTGTAGTGGATTCTGAAACTTAATATGAGTGGGGTTTACAGATCAACTCAGAATTATTCACTTCAATTACCAAAATCTTTGTTAAACAAAAGATTATTTTAGTCCATTTCTCACTATGGACCTCCATACAAAAGCTTTGTCTATTTCTTTTCCTTGAAATGATTAAGATTCATGTGCTTATCTCTTCCTCTTTCCTCAGTTTCATTCCTTAGTTCATTCTCTACCTCTTACTTATTCCTTTTTTGTTGTTGTTGTTCTCATATAATCTGAAACAGCTACAGTTTGAAAAACTTGGAAATGTTAATTGACAGTTAACTGTATATGCTATCAATGAGTCAGAACCAGAAATATGTAGTGGAATTTTCAATTTAAGGACTTATAATTCTACATTATGGTTCTTGGGAGGAGTCGAAGCATATATCCAGTAATGTAATCACACCTAATTGATTTTCTGGAATCAGAAGTGCCAGGTAGAGAAAAGAAATTATTAAGTGCCTTGTACCAAGAGAAATATATTAGGAACATATCTAAGTGAGGATGTCAGATTTCTTGAAACAACTTCTAATTAACATTTCAACTTTCCATCAAGAAATATAATATGCCTTTTTGAAAGATGGAAATTTATTTATCTAAAATTCTTGTAAATACTTCTTGATGAAAATGTTAATCTTTTTCTAATTAACTGTAACTGCTAGTGTAGGCTCTTTCTTAGTAAATTTATTTCCGAAGAAAACTAAAATTAACTAGAAAAGGATTCTCAGAAAAAAACCTTCTGAAACATTAAAATCATATATGAACAAAAACTGCATAATTACTCTAAGCCTGAAAATTCCAATGGTGCTCACACCTTAAGAACAAAGTTTGCTAAGTCAGTTCTCAGTTCTTTTAATAAGTATTTCAGTTCATAAAGAGTTCAGTAGAATCAGGACTTGGGAACTGTACTTACATCATCTTAAGGAGAAGAACAAAGGATTAAAATCTTAGGTGCTAATAACAGAGTCTAGGGATGGTATGTGAAACTCTGTTACATTAGGCAGACTGTTTGTTTCATTCCAGTTGAAGCTTGCTGCAGCTGTACATCAGAGTTTTATCTGTACATGATATGGAAAACATGGTACATGTATGGTATATTGTTTGGATTTTGTATTAAAATATGCAAGTAATCATGCTAAATAAAATAGCAAGTACAGTAGTTATTACCTTGGACTCCCAAAGTAGGCAATTTTTCTAGATGCTTTATCAACACCATAATCTTCAGCAAAGTCAAAAAGACACAGTTGAGTCAGGATGTTAAACCTCAGAAAGGCAAATTTTAGGAAGCTGAGGGTGCTAGTGTATGGGATCCACTGGGAAGTGACCCTCAGAAACAAAGGAGCTTCTTTGTTGAGGACATGGACAATGGGTCTGAGTGCAACTTCAGTAAGTTTGCAGATGACACCACAGGGACCTTAACCAGGCTACAAAGTCTGGTTTCTTCATGAAGTTCAACAAGCCCAAGTTCAAGGTTCTGAAGCTGGGTTCAAGCGTCAAAGATGTATACAGGCAGGGTGTTAAGTGTATTGAGAGCAGCTCTGAGGAGAAGAACTTGTGTGTACTGGTGGATTAAAAGAGGGACATGAGCCAGCAGTGTGCTCTTGGAGCCCAAGAAAGCCAACAGTATTTTGGGCTGCATCAAAAGAAATGAGGCTAAATAGATGGAGGGAGGTGGGTTCCCCCTCTACTCTGCTATTGTGACACCCCACCTCAGGTACTGAGGTCAGCTGTAGTTCCCCAGAATAAGATGTGGACATGTTGTGTTGGAGCAAGTCCAGAGAAGGGCCACGAAGATAATCAGAGGGCTGAAGCACATCTCCTGAGAGGACAGGCTGAGAGACTTGAGGTTGTTTAGCCTGGAAAAGGCTCCTGGGAGACCCTCCAGTACCTGAAGGGGGACTGCAGGAAAGCTAGGAAGGTATTCTTTATCATGAAGTGCAGTGAAAGGACAAGAGGGAATGGTTTCAAGAGGGAAGATTTAGATTAGATTTTAGGAAGAAATTACATCAATGAACCTGGCTTGTGCTATGCCCAACATAAACTGCAGAGACTTGCAATGGCCTCAGAACAGCATGCACACAAAGCTTTCAGTGCTAGGCATAAGAACCTAGATTAAGTTTTAGTTTCAGTTTAATTACAATTGTTGAAATACTGTTATTGACTTCAACTTTTTTTTTTTCTTGTTTTGTTTTGTTTCTATGTTTTGTTTTTTGGGGGTTTTTTTTTTGTTTGTTTGTTTTGTCTTGTTTGCCCTGTCACCTATTATTTTGGTCTAGTAATCACAATACTAGATTCTATCAGATTCAAGAAGATGAATCTTGTCTAATAAATCTGATGGTATTCTTTTTTTAAGCCTACTAGGTATGAACGCAGAGACCAAAGCACTACCATGAAGGCCAAGTTCCCTTGCTTTCTTGACAAATTGAAAAGCTGGCTACTCTTTTCTTTGCATATTATAATTCCATGCTGTTAGAATCCTCCACAGATAGTATTTCCTGCTGCAAATTTAATTTGAGCACTTTGCTTTCAAGAAAAGATTATGTGAATGCTAATATGCACTGGATGAATTTGCGTTCATTTCTAGGATGACTGAGCAAAAAACAGACAGGCTAAAAGCTTGTCCAGCTGTGAAAGCTGCATTTTTCTTGTGTTTATAATGGTGTTTCTCCTGGCTAAGAATGTGACAAGAGATTTTAAAATTTCTAACACCATTTCATAGTAATAACTTAAAGAAAACAAAGCAAAACAAGGACAAACTACACATGCAAATATCGAAATATTGAGCCCTCTTGATGTTTCTTCCAGAATCTAGAACACTATCCTCAAGCTTACAAATTTGAAACTATAATTAGGAAATGGTCACACAAAAGTCAAGAGGAAAATGACTACTTTTAAACTAAAAATACAGCAAACTAAACATGCAGGTAACTGAAATAATTGTTTCATTCACATTTTCTACATAATAAAACTTTTAGGACTATATTGGAGATTTAAAAATCTACAAAAGAATTCCTAGTATGCTAAAAAGCAGAAATTCCTGCAGAATTCAACCCAAACTGCAGCACATAAAACAAGATCTTGGTGTTGTTTGTGTTCTCTTTGTCTCAGATTCATCAAAGTCCAAATTCTCTAATTAAATACCTTTGGAACAAAACTTTAAAACTTTGGTTTAGTTCAGCATAAGTTTAGATGCTTTGCTGAACCACAGATCAGTACAGCTGGGGAAATTACCCAAATAAAATTCCTTCTTATTGTGGCCAACAGATTCTAAGAAAACCCCTTGAATTCACAGAAGAAAAAATAATTAATCTGGCCATTGGGATTTGCATCACTGCTGTTTTATACATTTCCTCTATCTCTGTCACATTTAATCAGAATTATAGAAATATTGCTGAGCATTTTTATATGAAAGTTTGTGAAGAAAAGTGCATAAACTCTAATATATTTTTTTCGGTCTGATTGAATTTTAACATGCCTCTCCTGGTAGCTTTAATGAAGTGATACAGACTATGGTGAAGTTTTTTTTCTCCTTACTTACACAAAACACTGAAATAGAAACTTTTACTAGAATGCTGAAATGTTTCAATATTTTCTTCCTCTACTTATCATTGATCTTCTAGGGATAATTTTTTTTACATTGAGAAGTAGACGTTATCACGTATCAAGCTGGTATCAGAGGCATTTGTTGGTTTTGATAGTGTTGGTTTTGATAGGAATGGTCTCGCTTTTATGAGTCCAAGATTAAATCTAAACCTCCTTTGTTTCCCAGAATTCAGTGCTTCTGGGTGAAATATATTGAGAATGAAATATTATCAGAATTGAGAGTGAGAAATAGAGTGAGAAATATTGTTTTCAAGGGAAAACAATATTCACTTAAGTGGGATCTCTTTTTATCATTAATTCGTACAAATTTGTGTTTGTTGTCATGCTTCTTTTTTACCTCTTCTTTTACACACCTTATGCACATTTCATGCAGTGTTGGAAGATTCCTGTATAGCTGTAGGCAAAATTAAAATTTAACAAAAGACTCAATAGTAGTGGAGAGCCTAATTTGTGTTAAAAAATTTTAAATCTACTAATTCAAAAAAACATTCACAAGGCAAAGATAAGCCATCTGTGCTTCAGTGCAGGAAGGTAACTTCAGGAAAAAAACAAAACAAAACAAAACCCCAAAACCAAACCAAAACTAATAAAAAACATTATTTGAAAATAAAAAACAATCTGAAAATAAAGCACATGTTCAGTAATCTTCTGAGAACCACTATGGGAAATTCCGCACAGATAAAATGTGATCAGGGCTGCAAAGGGATAGTTGCAGGCTGTTACCACCATGTGTTCTGTGCAGCAGGGGACATTCTCAGCAAGCCAGGTCTTCCATTACTGTAAATCAGCCAATCATGAGTGATGAATATAGCTCCATAAATGCTAATTAAAACAAGCTTAGTTTGAAAAACACTTTACTTCACAAAAATAGCTCGAGTAGATGACATCTAGGATACTTATCCCTGTACATAACTTATTTGGATGATTCCCCTTACTCAAGTGAGGGGAGTTACCTTGATTCATACCATCTGAGGACCTCATCTGCAGGGTTTAGTGTGAGGTTCAACCATGCATCTAAGTCTTTAGGGAAAAACAATCACCTGTAAAAGTGACTTAAAAGTGTAATGGATTTAAATTTGTATTAAATACCAATTTCTTTCATGATATGGTAGAAAAATGCCTAGAGGGTTTCACAAACAGGGAAACAACTTAAACCTAAATTTCATTCTCTCATAATGAAATACAGTGTTACCAGCTCAAGATTTTTAAAGTTTTAAAAAATATTTTCTTGGCTAATGTTATTCTGTGGTACTTTTTGAGCAGTGCTTATACCCAAGATATATCCCACAAATAGGCAAGGTGTTCTGTGATTTGAATTAAATCCAATGGAAAAGCAGATTTCACTTGTGTGAGGATTTCTTCCATTTACTTTTGCCTTGCTGCTAAAATTCTTTTTTTCCACATTTTAACTGCATAATCATTTGGGCCTTCTGTCCCCTATTATACTTACAAATTAATTATCCTATCCATTTCTCTGCATTTCAGCTTATACATGTATGTACATGCATGAGCCCGTCTGTGTGCAGCTACTCTTCCTAAGACAGGAAAATTACCCAGAGAGAATACAGTACAGATCTCAAGGTAAAAGCACAAAACAGCAATCCATTGTCTTTAAACCACAGCCATCCTGTGGGTAGAAATGGAGCAGATGTCCCTAGCAGTTTGTGATCACTGAATATCTATTAACAGAGCACAGGCAGGTACACAGAAGAAACCAGCAGCGTCTTTCTGTCTCACAGACTCACTTACTTCCCTCTACATGAGAGATGTGATTCTTTATCCTTACCATTGTGGCCTATCAAGATTCTCTGTAGCTGTTCTGTGAAAGATATTGTGGTTAGTCTCAGTGAGCTTAAGGATTAATTTTTTATAGGTATCTTAAAAATATATGTATAGCAGTTTATACCCAAATAGAGCTTATGCACGAAATACCCATTTTAGTTTGCAGATCTGTTCAAGCAAACAGGGAGTAGGTTCACTTCATTTCTAATCTCTATCTTAAAATGGGATTTGATTTGTGAAATCTGGGTTACCTCTGTAGCAGCACAACACCAAGGAACTACATTCAGTTTAAGGTATTGACTCTGATACAGTGATTCTTCATTCAAAATACACATATTCTCAGAGCAAAGAATTATCTTTTGTGGAGAATCAAAACAATAACAAGATTACTACCTTTTTCAGTTCCTTTTTAAAGGACAAAAGAACTGGGATATGTGTATAAGTGCATAAGAACAGGCATATGAATATAATTTGAAGATTTTGGGGGTGAAATTGAAGCAATTTCTTTATAAACTGATGCAACAGCCAAAAACCTTGTTCAAAGAGAAATAAATTTTCATAGTATATGCTCAGTGTGAATTCTTAATATGTAAATAATGTGTGTTTATCTTCTAAACATATGTACAGTGTTCTCCACATTGCAGAGAGCAGCTAAATCCAGTGTGTTACAGTAGCTATGCTGCTAATGGATATTATTCTTCCTACTAAGTTGTGTTTTCATCCTCACTAAAATGTGAAAAGCTGTGGTAAACAGCAAGAGATGAATTACAGAAAAAGTATTATCAGCCTAGCTCAAAGATAGTAGTGCAGAGAAGGTTATTGTCCTGAAGTTTAACTTCATATTTGTACAGTTGTAAGATCAAAATAATTTAAGTGAAGCTCTGCTTTAGCTGTCCTTTACCCTGGACCTTTAAAGTTGCACTCATTAGTGGTGTTACTATGATCTCATAGACACAAGTTTCCCACTTTATGCAAATTACTGGGTAGAAAGTGCATGGAGAGACTATTATTGTGAAACAAGTCAAATTTTCAAGGGAAAACTGGGGAATTTCCATTATGCTCAAGCAAATTTATCCAAATGAAAGCATTGCCTAAGTAATGTTTGAATAGTGTATAAATTAAACCATGAAAGCATCTAGTCACTCATTTTAATTGCTAAAGTGCCTCAAGGGGGATACATTAGATGAAGAAGGGCCCTTGGAAGGATCATAATATCTCTCATGGGCAATACTGATAGCTAAGAGTACAGCACCAATTGCTTTATACCTCACAGAGGTACAAAGTTCAGATAGAGATACAAATAAACTGTTATTTATGTTGATAAGAAGATCCTAAACATCAAACACAGCAAAAATATTTATTATCTGATACGGAGAAAAATACATGTGAAGTAAATCTCCGTTTTGCATTTCCCTTCAGTTGGACTGAAAAAAACTGCTGTTCAAACACTGGTCTGATGATATTCTAAGAAGCATTAGCAATAATTGTTTTGCTTTTGATGTATGGCTGCAGCAGCAAAAGAACTGGTTTTATTAATTACTAGCTAAAAAGCTGCTGTGTAGGCTTTTTTTGTCTTCATAACCATCTGGTTCAAGATGAAGATAAAAAGCAACAGAAATTTACCGAAAATTGAAGAGATTTCAAAAGATACAAGTAGCCTAAAAAACAATATGCAGTGGTGGATATTGCACAGAAATTTATAGAACTTCTTAACACATTTATTGCACTAGGGGAAACAGCAAGCATTTATAAAAAGGACATTTCTTAAAAAGGACTATAACTATGCATAAAATTGTATTAGGTTAATATTTATAATAGGATCATTTGAAAAAGAAATTTCCTCAAAGAGATATGTGGGTCCAGTCAGAAAAGAACAATGTGTACTTTTTACTAACATAAAGAGTCAGTATGTGTGACTGAACCTGGGTAGATAGACCCTTGGCTAGGCATTAGCAAAGCCTCTAACTTCAGTGAAAGTATGACTCACTCATCCCAGGGTATAATTCAGAAAAATATGGTCTTATCACCTGTTATAGCAGCCTTAAAGGGGTCTACAGGAAAGTGAAGAGACTTTTTATAATGATATGTAGCAATAGCACAAGAGGGAAATGGTTTAAAATGAAAGAGGGGAGATTTAGGTTAAAATTTAGGATAAAATTAGTGTGAGGGTGTTGAGATACGTGAAATGTTGGTGAGTTGGAATTAGATGTTTTTTTAGGTCCCTTCTAACTCAAACTATTCTATGATGCTATGATTCAGTGAAAATTGCAATGTGGGAATAAATACACATTGTTCTGTAAAGCACGATCATCATCCTATGACATGACTTCTGAAACTTTTCAAAAATTAAACTCTTTCCCCACACTTAAAGACATATTTTAAGATTGTGAGGAAAAAATCGTGTCTACTGATTTGTGAAGGATTTGGCCTGTATTCATGACAAACAGTAGATAAATTGTAAATGATAACACCTAGACATCTCGCATCTGCAACATATTGCAATTCTACCATAGCATTTACAACAGTAGGGAATATAAATCATATTGTCCACATCTGCTTGATGAGTTTCAGATCCTATTTTGTCTGATTGCTTAGCTATTGCATCATCTGTTCTAGTGGGGATTGTTAAGAGCCCCAGCAGCTCTCAGGGGCCTGTCTGAATGGCTGCTCTATAATCAGAAAGCTTGAGCTGGGCTTACCAAAAATCCCATATACGTCTATTTTTTCTCTCCATAAGCAGGATGTCACAGCAAGTTTTTACAATTTTCTGTGCTCTCAAGACAACTCAGAAAAAGTATTTGCTGCTTGATTTTAGGAACATTGCATAGTTTAAGAGAACCTGGGAATAAAGACCAGAGCAAATATTATGAATTCCAGGAATCTGAGGACAAACAAGATAAGTGTTTGAATGCATTATATGGATGTAAGATGAATGCTTCACACACTTGTTACTGTTCAGAGGAATGCTTATCAGCATAGACCATCTAATGAGAAAGGCTGGACTGCAGCATTTCTGGTAAGTCTGCTTGGAATTTATAAAATTCACAGGGGTAAGTCACTGTTTCTGAACTCCATCACTGTGAAGGATGCCACTGCCTTAACAGCTGTGGCTGAGTAAAATGTCTACAGAGTTACAGGAAGAAGGCAGGAAAACAGTGGAGTGGAGATATCCTCATACAGAGCTGCACACTGGCACTGGGGGAAGCCCTAGGAGATTACTTGATGAGAGTTGTTGTGTTGGCTATGACTACTAGGTTTTTATCACCAACACTTGCTAAAGATACCTGGTCAGAGGCGTAAAAATTGACCTCTCTAAATCTTCTACATATTCATTGTACAGCAACAGCAGGTGGTCCTCTCCATCTCTCTATGCAGACATTTCCTTTCAGTACACTGGAGGTCACAGTTCCCTCACCACAAAGGCATTTGCAAAGACAAACTCATCAATATTTGTGAAACATCAAGTATAGCAGTGATGAATCTGATGGTACACAACCAACGCACAAGATCTGGGTTTCCATTTGCTGCCTCAGTTGAGGTATAATAGCTGTGGTGGGCCTTATCTAGGAAAGAGAGAATTCACAAAAGGTTTGCAAGCATCCAGGGCTTTGAAGAGCAAATCTTTATTATTTATGTGTTTTTTCATTTTGCATACAATGGCTTTCAAAGTTTAATGGCTGTTAACAGCAAGAAGTTGCATGTCACATTGTGTAATATGGCATTAATTCATGCTGTTTAAACAACGTTTTCACTGCTTCTGAGATGCTCCTTCTTCTTCTAGCTTTCCATGTCTCAGAGGAATATTTGCTTTTGTCAGTAGTCAAACCAGAAATATTTAAAATTAGAAGACATTACTTTAAAATACATGGTATGTCAGAAGAGATTACTCACACAACACAGGAGGCACTGGGGCAAGAGACTGGAATTGTCAGCCTCACATCAACAGAAAAGCCTTCAGCAGAAAAGCAACTGGTAATCATGCATCATGAGTTAAATTGCTTTATGCCCAGACACCATGCATATCAATTGGGAAGACTTAAAAGCACGGCCAAACCTCAAAGTTGCAAAGTGAAGGTGATGGTAAGCAATGAAGACTCTCTTGTAATCTTTATGCTATGCTTGACAAGTAAAAAGATGTAGGTAATGAATTATCCATGATTTTAAACTAGTTGTAGGTTATTGAGCTGACGAGTTTCAGAGCCTATCTGGTCCACTTAGGTATCTGACAAAAATACAGATCAAATGTAGCACCACTTACTGAAACTCCCTCCCTCATCTTTTCCTGGTCACTCTCCAGCACCTGTGTTTAAGAGACACTGTTCTAGTTCCTTTCTGCTACATCCACTTGTATCAACTGCAAAGCAAGTTTGTACTTAAAAAATGACATAGTTAGACTACCACTTAGGTCAGATGTAAAACAGTTTCTGCATATAGAATCAACAGGGAATCCCATGGTTGAAGATGCAATTAAATTTTATGGTATCACTGTAGAATGTGATGCCTTTCTTTTGTATTAGTATTATTTTCAGCTTTAGGACACTTCTTATTGTAGTTACCACTTGTTTACTCAAGATCTTCTATTCAAGCCCCTTTTAGACATAGGCAGTGAGAAATACCAATGAACCAGGACCCAGACTGGGACAGTTTGTGCTATTTGTACTCTTGTCTCTACCCTGAACTGTGTTCTGTTCAAAGGTATCAAATGTGATCTCTCTTTGGCTTAGTTTCCCAAAACAAATTTGACAGATTTTTGAAAACCTAAACTTAGACCCTGCTCTCCTACACTCTCTCCTTTCAACTGAATGGAGATGGGTCAAAATCAAAACTTTATTTATAAAATTCCTAAATACTGCAGTTGAAATGTCATCTCAGAATAAATTAGGTCTTACCTAACTTGATCATTTTGATATATTCGATGATGCCAAACCAAGATGTATGGAAGTTCTCAGGTAGAAAGACAAACACATTCTTTTTGTTCTCATCCATAACTCATTAAAACCTATCCTGAAATAGAAATACAGAAGCGTATCTGCTCTTATACTGCTCTTAACTGCTCTTGTTACCTTGGCATTTAATGGTAGCAATAATTAACACTCAATACTATGCCATGAATGTGTTTTGGGATGAAAACCCAAGGTATCACATCAGATTTCTTAAAAAGAAGAAGAAAAAAAAAAAAAAAGCATAACCTTTTTTTTATATTTTGGACTCTTAATGAGGGATTCATACTTTTGCACTGAAAAAAATACCAAGCTGTATACTGTAGTTTCCTATTAATTTTAGTTAGAAGTAATTTGTAACCGTGTAATAGTATGAAACCTCAATGTAATTTCCCAGACTTTGGAGAAACTGAAACACACACTCTGGAATTTAGGAGGGGTTTGTTTTTGAGTCATTTCCAATGACTTGCGTTCAATGACTATGAGACCCGGGTGATCCAATCTTGGATTGTACACAAGGGGAAAGGAGAAATCAGCAAGGCTAAACTCCCACAGCCTAAGCATTTTAACTTTGTTTTAGTATGTGTAAACTGAAGGTGGTAGGAATTAGATCTCCCATCTATCACAGAAATCATTTGCAGCTAGTTTAGCCCAAAATGGCAACAGAGTGCTTGATTGAATGGCTTTATATGAAGGAAGCATCACTCCCCAACAAACCAAACTATGGTACATCTTTTGATTTCAGGCAAAGGCACAATGCAAAAAGGCAAGTCTCCTCACCTAGCAAATCAAGGCACTTCCTCATGACTCCTTCAAAATCAAGCACTAATGCCTGTTGCCTATTATTTCAGCAAGGTCTGTTTCCCAGCAACAAGAAATTCTTGCTTGTCAAATAGCAACCCTACATCTGCTGGTAAAGATCCCACTCCTCTTAGAGACAGACAGTATTTCTCTAAGAAACTGAATTTTTCCTCTCTGTATAACATTCATGGGCCTTTCCTTTGTGATAAGTTTAGTATGGATTTGAGCCATCAATCTGCAGAGGGGCCAGCGAATGTGCAACGGAGCCAGAGACTGTTAAAAATTACCTTCTGCAAATGATAGTCTGTGGCATTTCTAAACACTGATCAAAGGGCATAGAAATAATAGCATATAGCTAATAATAAGTATTTGTAGATTTTACTCTTCTCTCCTGCACCATATACTTTTTTTCCCCAAACACAGTGAAATAAATTAACAGAAAGGTCAAAGAAGACAGAATGGTTCCACCATTGATTTAACTTTTTAGATCAGGATATTAAAAAAAAATTAATACATATCTTATTAATTTATTTATTTATTTATGCTTAGCTAGTTCATTAAATCAAGTATGAAGATCATTATTCCTCTGAAGCAGCTTTTAAGTACAGCAAAGGAAAATAAATCTCTTAAAGTAAAAAAAATAAAACAAATCATTTTACTTGTATCTTAAATAATGCAATTTAGTGGTCAGCTCTATTAATCTCTACTTTTAAGAGTCACGGTAACATGCAAAACATGTTACAAAACAATATATCTTTATAAGCACTGCTGCTTTTCTATAAACCCAGAGTCTCGAAACACAAGCAGAAGAGATTTTTTTTCAGCTTAAGACTTTTGGCTGTAATTCATTTGCACTGGTATTGCATGAAATGACAAAACAAGTTGTTTTTTAGAAGATGTTTGCTTTGACTCTGCAACATTTGGGAAAAAAAAATCTGAGTGGGACACAGAAAAAAGGTTTGTTAACATTTAACAGAAACTGAATGCCAAAATTCTGATCCATTATCAGGTCCTTCTTCCCTGAATTTATCTATCAGTGCTGTACTGTACTGACTAACAAGAAAATATAGGCCAAACTTCGTAACCCCTGCAGCAGGAATTTCAGCCAGGAATTTGATTAGAAATCCATTAGATTGCTGCAGTTTTTAGTAATAAGCAAAGGTTGAGGTACTTTTACTCATTCCCAAATCTAGCAGTGGATTACCTAGCTATCTTCTCACAGTGGTAAGCTTAGGAATGATGTGATTATCAAGTTCCCATAACAGAGTCAAAAAAAAAGAGCTAATATACATAAGTTACTGTTTAGACATTTTCTTTTTTTTTCTAGGTATGGAATAAGAGAGTACAGTTGCATATCACTTTATTTATTTTGTGCAGGTATTTTCAACATAAATTATTTGTCCATACAGATATTTTAGTGAAGAAAATTTGACATATTTATATAGTGTTTTTCAGGTCAGATCTTAAGTATGACAAGAAAAAATATTAGCTTCTTTTTCCAATTAGAAGTGAAAAAGTATGATTGAGCTAACCTCCTATACAGTTATGCAGCTACCTTCATTACTGCTGCTGTGTGAAGAGAGGATGCTGCAGAAAGTGCCATCTTAAATTCCTACAAGAATTAATATTAGCAAACAATGTACTTCTGCAGGTTTCTGTATACTTCTGACTTCAAATGACTAGATCAAAAAACAGAAAAACAAAATAAAACCCATAGCAAATAACCTTCAGACAACTTCTCAATAAAAAATCAGAAAACAACAGCTAGACCTACAAATACTGCCACATAAAGAATAGCTGTGTCCTAACTGCTTGCATGTAAGCAGTGTTTACAGGGAAACAGCACCCATATTGCTAATTTGCTTGATGACTGGTTATATTCTGATTTTCAGCTTTTCTGCCACAGTGGGTTCTGTGGTTGCTGCTAAAAAGTGAACAGCTTTTGGATTAATATCTCCAAGACTGAGAGGTCCCTGGGAGAATGCTCTGACCTAGCAGAGTTAAAACTGAAGCTATGAAAGTGTGTGGGTAGCAGCACACATGATGTGTAGTATGTGAACTGGTGTGCATGCAAGGGGGTGAGTGGGTGGGTGTTTCTAAGGGTACACAGGGTACACATATGTCTTCGTATGATGTGCTCACAGACACATTTGAAACATTAGGCTTAAAGCAGGAAAGTATCACAGGATAATGACTTACCATCACATGTCATTTATGGACTCCTGTTATATAACATCTAGTTATTTTCAAAATTTACTTTTTTCCTTACTTTTTTTTTCCTCTTTCTTAGGTATATTTTTCTGTTCATCTTGGTTCAGAGAAATATGTTATTTTTCCGAAAGACATTTCAACAAAAAGTAAAACCATCTGCCAAGAGCTGTTGCTCCTATAATTTGTTTTATAATTATACAGCAGTATGCTGAAGGGAGACTCTTTACAGTTCCTAGAAATGCTGTTTGTTCTTGCAAAATAACAGTCTGTTAGATAGTTATTGTCATTTAGAGTTTTTTTTTCTTCCAGGAAATATGTATAAGCAAAGACCTTTTCTTCTCTTTTCCACCCACAGACCATTTTCTCATCAGCCTTTTTACCTTTAAACTTAAGGGCACTTCAAGACTAACTCTTGCTGCATGCCTGTTTCACTCCACCTCCCAACAGAGACGAGGTTTTCTATTATACAGTTTGTACTTTCTTAGGCAATTGTCCTCCATGGACTTTTTGCAGAACTTTTTCACTTATTATTAGGTTCATGTTTTCTTTCTAATGAGACTCAAAATTTTTTTCAGTTCTCTCTACTTGGAAACATGGAATGCAATAATTTGGGTTAGAAAAGACCTTTAAAGGTCATTCAGTCCAATCATTCCCCCAGCATTGCCAAGGCCACCACTAACCCATGGCCCACAGCATTACACCCACACAGCTCTGAAGCCCCTTCAGTGGGGATCCACCCCTGCCCTGGGCAGTCTGGGCTAGGGCCTGACAACTCTTTCCAGGAAGAAATTGTTCTCAATCTCCAATCTACACATCCTGGGCAACTTGAGACTGGTTACCCCTGTCCCATCTCTTGTTCCTTGGGAACACAGACCTACACCCCTGGCTCCAACCTTCTCTCAGGGCCCTCCAGCCTCCTTTGCTTCCCCAGGTTCCTCAGCTAATCCTCAGAAGTTCTCCAGACCCTTCTTGCTCTCCAGATCCTTCCCCAGTTCCGTTGACCTTCTCTGGACACTCTCCATCCCCTCAAGGTCCTCCTTGCAGTGAGGGCCCCCAGGTTCAAGGTGCCAAGTACAGGGGACAGTCCCTGCTTGGGGAAAATATGTGAAGTCTGAAAGAGTGTAGAGAGGGACAGAAGGAAATTACTTCGATTCTGGAGATTTTGTCTTCCATGGTAAAAAAATATTACTTAACAATAAGAAAATACTTCACAAATTATATATAGATGGAGAATCTTCTTTTTTTTTTTTTTTTTTCTTTTTTCCCCTCTGCTCTCATTATTCAGAGCAGTGACAATTTTGCTTGAATTGGTACCTGGTAGGGATGGAAATTCCATATCTGGCCCAGTTTAATGAAAATTCTGGTTTCCATACCATGTTACTCCAGTTTGGAAATCATTAATGTTTTGTATGTAAGACCTTTTTATCTTCTGATATTTTTTCAAATATAATTACTACTTTGGAAACACACTGATGCTCAGGGCTTTGATGTTTACCTTTTAAAACAAAAATAAAAATAAAATACAGACACCATTCAATCTACCTGATTAGTAGGTAGGATAAAAATAAGAAAGCAAGTTGAACCTAGTCTTATACTGTATCTTTGGCGTTTTCTGGTGGCTTGAAGAACCTTAACCTTTATGATGCAGTGTAACAGTAAGCTTTGATACTATTAGTATCAACTCTCCATTAGTTTCAGGGCAAATTTTAAAGCTGGGTCTTCAGCAGGAAGAACACAGAAAATATTATTTCACTTAAGATGTGTATTCTGGAGTAATATGACATGGTGTCCCAAATTTAGGGCAAACAATGCTACCAGACCATCTCTGATACTAAAAGAAACAGGCCCAGTCCAAAAGAATTTTGTAGAATTTGGTTATCATTTTACAAATGAATTCTGTATCCATTGTAGTAAAATTTAAAACTGTAAAATATTACAAAATATTAAAGTCAAATGTTTGAAACAAGCCTAAGTGTATTAAAGGATGCAAAAACTTTAAAACAAGAAATGGCATGCAAAGATTGCTATCTCATTCTTTCTAAAACACTAGAAAACAGGCTGTTACTATCCCTGCATCTCAGAACTAAGGGGAAATATAAGGAAGACCAAACTTCTGCCATTTTAATGAAAAACTACTCCAACAAACACTGCTAAGCCAGAAATGAACAATGATAAGAAAATAAATTTGATCTGCTTTTGTGACTTAAGTGTGCATAAAGATCACAGTAAGATTAATGAAAGGATCCTTCAGGCTGATGGTCTGCAATTTGAGTGCCTAAAGATAGACAAGAGAGTTAGCATTTTCTCCTTATTCTTTCTCCATCTCACAGATGCAAAAATCAAATCTTGCTGTGTAGCTTTTATAACCAAGAAGTTATGTAATTACTGAGATGTGTCAAATTACCCTTCAAATGGAGCAGCAGCTCTCCTACCACTTGCATTTGCCTTTGTAGAGAGAGAAGGTCAACCTGACACCACTAGTTATGACTAATAGCTGCCTGCTAAAGTGAATCCACAGGTTCCAGTTTTCATTGTAAAACAGGGACACCATGATCACTTCAGATGCCTTGTAGATAAAGCATCTTTTCTTAATGGGCTTGCAGTGAGAGGACACAGGAGCCACAATACCAGAGAAGTGGCTCAGCAGCATTCATCTCTCCAATAGTTAAGAGCACCTCTGACCCCTAAATTTACACCCCCAAAAGTAAGTCCTTACATCCCTTCCAATTTCTCTTAAGTGTTTACTCTGTCACATCCTGTATGAAAGGCTAAGCTTTTTTTAAAGATCCTGACCTTAAAGCCCAAATATCTGCATCAGATTATAGGATAGAAATTGATAATAAAAATTATAATAATAGTACCTATACTCACCATCTAGTTTAGTGATGCTTTGCTACCCATGGGAACCTTTACATAACTATTTTAAAATATTTCAAAACCCTTCTTGCTGGGCAAATTTATGAGGCAGTTCAGGTTATGTAAATAGTAGGAATTTGATGAAAAAAATTGTCCATGAAACATCACCAGAAATTATGGGCTTAATAAAAAAAATGATGGCTGAAGCCTGTGTTAAGCAGTAGGTTAGAGAAGATTAGTTAATTACAAATCTTTATAATTTGAAAGTGGGTAAATCCAATGACTTGATAATAAAGACTTATAGCTACTGCAGGAAGTTCCTTTCAATATCCTGCCACACAAAGTAGGGAAGTTCTGATATAGTCCTTTTTCTTGCACTTGTTTAACTCCTTTCCAGAAACCTTTTTTTTTCTTTGTTATAAATTATATAAATAGGGTGTAATAACTTAGTTTTACTTTTAAATTAATCACATTCAATAAGATATTTTTTCAAAGTAACTGTTGGATAGGAGTATTGAAGCTGATCCCTACTTTATCCCAATACCCTTTTCATGTTTTTGTATCAGACTCTGGACTTTGCTTCCCACAGATATATGAATAAAAAGACAAAACCGTGTTTTGTGAACTGTTTCATTTATGTCACAAGGATCATAAAAAAATAGGACAAGTTGTAAAAAAGGTTTAGTGAAGAATAAAGGGAGGTGATGGGTATATGAAACAGAAATTGTAGATCTGTGGTGTCTGCTACAGAATCTGACTCAGTGGCCGAGAGTTGCAAGCTGATCTGACATGACACCAATGATGTACTACCAAGATGCAGAAAAGAGACAAATTAGTAAAAGTTTAAGAAATCCATCATGTTAGCCTAAGGAGCAGAAAAACCTTGACAGATCACTTAACCTCTTTGGAAGTCCATGTCCCTAAATAATAATTCTTTCCTGTAAACATGTTCATAACTAGGTGGACTAATATTATTATCTTAAAGAAATTGTTCTGCTACACTATTATAAAATGATGACAGGTACTACTTTGGAATGCTTCTGGTCACATACAAGAATTTATTGCTTATAAAATTTTCCAGTAACTAATGTGGTTATCAAATATTAAAGCAGTGCTGAATTGAAAAGATTATCTGCTTGTTGGAAGAAACAAAGAATACATTAAATGAACTGCTAAGTAGCCTTATTAATAGGAAACATCTGTTAAAATAATGTGTATGCACAGTTATTGCCCACTATGTGCCTTGTCTTATTTGTTCTGTATTGTTCTCCACTGTATAACTTGGAAACAATTTACTGACAAGAATTGCTGATTTTTTCATTTTGTTAGAGCAGATACAGTATTTTGCCAATTTTGGGCATTGATATTTGTTTGCACATGTAAAAAAAACTGTGTTAAAAGTTCATGAGGGCTGCAAAATCAAGCCCTTGAAACCAGCGAAGTTAAAAATGGAAAGACGCTCTTGTATCTTGGAGGAGTAGTAGCAGTAGTAGTAATAGTAGCAATAGAAGTTTTTCTGTGGATTTTAGGTGACAGTTTTGTTCATGTATCCTGGGTTATCGAACTGAGTACTTCAATCAAAATGGCTAAAGTATTGAAAAGTGGAAACACTGAAAAAAGCATCTTGTAATGGGTCAAGTAATCTTAATGCTAACCTGTTTTCCATTAAGTGGTGGTAAAAAGCCCTAATGTGTTTGGAAAGTCAAATCTAAAGACTGATTATGGCACTCCACTCTCATCCAGTAATCTTGTCACAGTCATTATTGAAGTGTACTTCACATAATGCCAGGAAGTGAGAATGTTCTTTCTTCACTTACTGCTAAGGCACACAAAAGATTTCAGAGAAACTTTCTGACAGAAGAGGAAACAGTGCACATAGCCTCACTCAGTATTTGACCCACAAGGCACTGTTCCCTTAATAACAGCACAAAGCTAAATAATCATATAAAAGATCTAGCAAGTCAAGCTGAGAATCTTGTAGATAAACCAGAAATTATGAAAGCTAACAAGAACTTTGTAGCTGGTGTGAGACAGGCTAAATGGAGCTTGGAGAGGAAAGTTGTAGGAAAACTAAATACGTAGCATGGCTGACAGGCAAGGGAGAAGAAGTCCTGTAGGGATTCAAAGAGAAATACTAGATGCTGATGAGGAAAATTGCTCTTGCTACAAGAAATACTGTCATAAGAACTCCCACAAGAGACTGAGGGAAGGAAATGAAGTATATCTAATAACTGAAATAAAGGCATCTGCATACAGCCTCTGCTCTTATGTGGGGACAGTTCCTCACCAATTGAATGTTCCAAAAGCTCCAAGTAATCCTATCCAGAAAATCACTATTAACAATATAATTATTGCTAATCTTCATTCTGCAGAGCTGCGCAGTGATAAGTCAATGAAGTGCCTGGACAGAAGAAAGGAGATGCTGTTTCTCAGGAAAAAAAGCTTGCAGTGAAGTTAAAAATCGCCACCTGGAGTAAAGACTTCACCTAAAGCACTTCACCTAAAGTAGAGGGTTTCCCTTTCCAGTGGACACAGAATAAATAGAAAAATGTACCTATAATAAGCAGAAATCAATCACTCCCCTGCAGTGGCTGGCAATTCAGGGATGAAAAACTGTAGGAAAATATTTTAGCTTAGTTTAGGGTTCTCTGTGGGTAGTCTGTCTGAAATTACTGGTTTTGAGCAGAATGGAAATTTTAATATCCAATGCTTCACCTTCTTGAATGACTTTAGTAGAATAATAGCAATTATTTTTAAAACCAGAAGACTCTAAGAACAAGGAAACCTAAACTAAAGGATTACTTTTAATCTCAAAATTATGTTGCTTTACATGAATAGCTACAAAGAGCTTTCCTTCATATTTGGCAAAATACTTGATGAAACTTGATGACAACAACAAACTTTGTGGTGTGTTAGACACACATGGAGAGATGAGAGGCCATCCAGAGGGACCTTGGCAGGCTTCAGAGGTGGGACCATGGCAAACTCATGAAGTTCAACAAGGCCAAGTATAAGGTCTCACTCCTGGGTCAAAGCATCCATAGACACAAATACAGACTGGGCAGAGAATGGATTGAGCCCTGATGAAAAAGATTCAGAGTTGTTGGTTGATGAGAAGCTCAACATGAGCCAGCAGCATGTGGTTGCAACCCAAAAGGCCAACTGCATCCTGGACTGCATCAAAAAAGGTATGTTCAGCAGGTTAAGGGAGCTGATTCTTCCCCATCCCTCCACTCTCATGAGAACCTCACCCTGGAGTACTGTGTCCAGTTCTGAAGCCCCCAACCCAAGAAAGTCACAGACTTTTTGCCCATGAAGACGATCAGAAGTTTGGAGCACCTCTCCCGTGAAGGCAGCTCCTCCTGAGGGCTGGAGTTGTTCAGCCTGGAGAAGAGAAGACTCTGGGAAGAACTTCCAGTACCTGAAAATGGGTCTACAGGAAAGCTGGGGAGAGACTTTTTAAAAGGGCATATAGTGACAGAACAAGGGTAGTGGCTTTAAACTGTAAGATAGACGTAGAATAAACACTATGAAGAAATCCTTCACTGTGAGGGTGGTGAGACATCAGCATAAGTTGATTGGGAAGGTTATGGGTGCCACCCTTTCCTCCCCCTTGCCTTGGAAGTGTTGAAGGCCTTGTTTGAGCAACCTGCTCAAAGGGTGTTGGAAAAAAATGATCTTTAATGTCCCTTCCAACCCAAACCATTAATGATTCTATGAAACACAGTCTAGAGAAGACAGTATGTGTTTAAAATCTATTTTTGGTATATTTTTCATCTAAAGCAGAAGTTTTTTTCTCCTTTTGCAACACTGGAACTGTTTGTTACTATGAGAAAAATTTTAGCATCTTTAAAGAAGCAAAAATACAGCTAATCATGTACAACATGATCCAAAAAAAAACACCTGGGTGGGAAGTTTTAAAAAAATATTGTGAAGACAAAGTTCCTTCCATGAACAGGAGGTCCAACCAAACTCTTATTTCAGAGGCTTTGAGGACAGTTCCTCATGGCCTGCTCCTGAAAAGCCTGAAACAAATTTTTCTCCATGTCTCCATGGACCACTGCTCTCTCCTAAAGTTTACAGATCTGTTTGTCTACTTATGTTCCTTCACCACATGTTTTTTTGAGTAAGTCACCTTTCATCCATGATCCTCTTGTCTGAAGCTATCTCTGTTCATTCTGTGAGTGAGTTAACTGGGGCCAAGGGGTCCCATTATGATCTTCTCAATCCAAGCAAGGTTTGTGTATCTACCCTTGAACTAGCCCCAGTCCAAAACTTGGTGGGACTTGATACTCCTGAGGTCTGTTTTCTCAACACAATTTAAAAAGTATATCTTCATTTGGAAACTGGGCTAGAGTCAACTTTTTACTGCACTGCAGTAACCATACATCTTAACTGTAAAATGATAAAGATCCATCTTTGGAAACTTCTTGAAGTTAAGAGGATCATCTCCATCAACTGAGGTCCTAGTGAAGAAGACCACATCATGGAAGCACCTTCTGACAAATGCCTTTGTGTATGCTATGTACAGAACTGCTCCAAGAATCCCCAGATTGCTGGTACCCATTTCAGGGATAACATGACAAGTCTTTGCAAATGAAAAGTTCGTTGTCTTCATTTTGGCATTAGGTTGGGAGAAAACAATTGCAGGGTATTTGTAGTTGTAAGACTAGCACTGCTAGCACTGATATACATGGTCTCTGCCAGCAAAGATCATCCTTTAATTTTCACTTACAGATGCCTGTGTTTATGGCCATGCTCTATCCCCCAGCCTCCTTTTTGTCACTGATGTAGCCACGTGTCTCTTCCCCTTGTCATCACTTAGGACTGTTTAAAATGTCACACTGCCTTGCTGCTGTGCAACAATACATACAGAGATAAGAATTTGATTAAAGGAGGTAAGAAGGCAAATGTACACCGTATTTCTACATGTTGGCATTCAGTAGCAGAAAAGCAATAATATTGATATGCAAATATCTATATAATGCCTGAAATAATGTGCACAGATAGACCATAGAAATTAAAATCACTGGGGAAATTGATTGTCAGTGCATCCCGGAGGTTATTATATGGAAGTGGGAAAATAAATCATAAACATTACTTCCAAAAATATGAATATTTTATGATGGTTTCACAGTTATGGTCCCATGTTTCCTCTAGGAATTTTCCTGAGATTTATATTACCTCTACCCGAAAATTCTAAACACATCTTTAAACAACACAGGGTAGCTGATTTTGCAAGTGAGAAAATGAAAATTTCTAACTTCATTTGCTAAATAGGTTATTTTATAGACAATTTGGTAAAGAAGCCATGTTTCTGATTGTTTTACATAATCAACAGAAACTGCTGACTATTGTCTAAGGCAGTGAAATTGCCTATTGTTCTAAAGAAACAATTTTTCAAAATCATTTTAACTTATGTATTTGCTGGCTGAGCCTACCAATTTTACTCACAGAACAGCTTTCAGAAAGCTGCAGACAGTAAACACATTTACCCACAACTTCAGTGTAAGGATTCACACAGAATTGAAACAATTGTTCATATCCCATATCTTACACACATACTAGGAGAAATCGAATTCTGCACCTTAGCTTACTGCAGTTTTCATGTGGAATGAACGTCCTTCAAGAACAGAACAGATCTGATCCAAAGTTCCAAAGCAAATATTATTCTCCCCAGTTTTGAATATATATATATATATATAACCAAAACCAAACCAAGCCAAAGAAACAAAAAAAAGCACAACAAACCAAAAAGCAGAACAAAACAAACCTCTCAAAATATTATAGTCACATGATCTGAGTTAAAATAAAAGAATGCATGAAATTGTAGGACTGACAATTCGCATCAAAGAACTTCAGAAACTTCAATATCATGTGCAACAACCTTTGCTTTTAGCCTTAAAAATATTTTTTCTCACATGAATTTCTGAATAGTAGGTTAAGATAACAATCCAGTCACAATAGAAACATCCAAAAACACCCAAGCCATAAGCTATCCATGATATATTTTCATGAAAGTTCATATCAAACTTTCTTGGCACAACCCCCCCACAGAGATAAGAAGCACATGGAGTGCTGTAATGGAGGGATACAGGCTTTAGGTGGGAGTGCCTGGCAAGGTGAGGAGGAAGACAGCCTCCTTTAGCAGACTGTCAAATGTATGGAGCTCTGCCTGGGGATGGGTCACCAGTCAGTAAAGATCTTATGAATCAAGATTATTAGGCAAACTAACATGGATATAACTGTAGTAATCTATCTCCTTAGACCATCTGATCAAGCAGAAAGATGTGGGGCTTTCCTCAAACGACAGGAAGAAATCTTATGTTCAGAAGCTGTGGTCCTCAGAAGACTAATCATGTTGATGCTGGAAGGACAGTAAAACAGGGATCAAGCAGTTCTTAATGAAGGAACAGCAACTTCCTGGCATAGGTAACTGAGAAGTCAACTGAGAAAAGGTGCTCTGCTGGAACTGATACTTATTGAAGAAGGAGGAACTGATGTGAGAGGTGAAAATCAGAGGCAGCCTTGGCTTCAGTAACCATGAGATGCTGTAGATCAGTATTTTAAGTGGAGATACTACACCCAAAAGCAGGAATATAGTTCTACATTTCAGAAAAGCAAACTTCAACAACTTCACAGATCTGCCTTGAAGAATCCTGTGGAAGATCCTGGACAGAAGAGAGATGTCAGCTGATAATTAAGGATGATGTTCTCTGAGGTCAAGAAGAGCCTATTCTGACTGGTAGAAAGTACAGTAAATGTAGCAGGACACCTACCTAGATAAGCAAAAACTACTGACCTAGCACTGACATAAAAAAGATGGAGCATAAGACATAGAATCAGGGGCAGGTGACTGAGAAGTATAGAGTTTTTTGTCTGATCCTGCAGGCATGAGGTTATGTAGGCCAAGTCCAAGATGGGGCTGAATCTGGCACAGACCATGGAGGGCAACAAGAAAGGAATCTACAGATACATAAATGACAAGAGGAAAACCAAGGCCCACTGCTAAATGGGTCAGGGGAACAAATGAATCAGAGAAGATCAGGATGACTTAGAGAAGACTAAGATAGTCAATGACTTAAAAAAATGTTGCTAGAAGTACTAGAAATACATCAGCAGTGTCTCTCACAGCTACATCAAACTTTATACAGATATAAGGGGTTACATAAGAGCAATACAGAGCCATTTAGATTATCACAGTGACTTTATCACAAGCCTTGTGTTTATAAGTTATTTCTTTACTTCCATGTGGCCTTCCATGTGGCCACTAAGGCTTCACAGTCATTCCTCAAAACGTTATGAAAAGATGGATAGGAAGTCCTTTGCCATTTCAGAGCTGAGCAAAGTGAGAAATGCACAAAGCAAAACCACAGGTTAAAAACCTCAGTGGGCATTTCACTATCTTTTAGAAAGCTTTTGTTTGCAAGGGGTAGAAGCCTTTGCAATGGTTCTGTGCATTTCTGTGCATCTATCTGCAGAAAGTTCATTTTCACCAAAGCTCACATGGACATTTGGAGAAAACAAACATTTTTTGTAGCATAGAAGTAAGATAAATTTATGATAGACTAAACTGAGCCTATGTTTGGAAGCTCAGCTCATGGAAACCATGATTTACCTGTAATAAGAAAAATAAAATCACACCTAAAAAGCTCAATACATCCAGTTGTTTCTTATTGTGTATTCTGAGAAATAATGAAATTTTTTGCCATTGATATACAAAAGTAAAGCAAAATATGCATGAGATGATACCTCTTTTATGGCATCTCCATAGATTTAGGAATTAATAACTGGTAAATGATCCTTTTAATTCTAGTTCATTGATTTGAATAAAGCTCAGGGCAGACATTTTCAGATGCACTTACAGGAAGTAATGATCTAAATGTAGAACATTTTGGGGAAATTAGATTATTATTTATAGTAATTTTTAATGTGGTATTAGTTCACAAGAATAACATCTGCTTAATTATATGAATGTAGACATAATAGCATCAAGACAGGTTTAGGCCTTTGCAGAGCAGGATTCATAGAGTATATGTTTTTCCAAATTACAGTATTACTCTTTTCAATCAAATATGCAGGTCTCTCAGAGTAATGAAGCCTCACTTCTTTTGTTAACACCAATAGTTGGTTTAGCAAACCAGTCAATGTATTTTCTTCAAAGGGAAATTATGAGCAGTAGTGAAAATGTAACGCTTATTTTATCTTGCGTGCTACACTGGTAGCTGGTGATTTTAATGAGTATCAAAAGTCCTTGTTTTTTCTGCTTTTCCCAGACACTGATAGCCAATTCATTGGCCTTGCTGTCTTACACTGTCATTGCCCATCATAATTGCATACAGGACTGTGTTCACAGTGAGAAAAATACTTACTCAGAAAGTCAGAAATTACTCTGCTTGTTGTGCAAATCAGAGAAGCAAGCCTGAAATGAACTCTTTTCAACAGATAACCATCACAGAGTTCTTTATGATGGGGTGCATGTTACACTGATTTTCTTTGCAATCCCCATCCATGGCAATTTTACAATATAAAAGCCATAAAAATGTTTACTTCAAAATTCCAGAGCTCTGCTGCTTTTTAAAAATGTACACAACTAAATCAGCCCCTTGTAGATAAACCAGACACAGAAAAGATTAAATTGTCTTTTTATGTACAAAATATTGGAATAAATCAGTAATTCCTATATGAAAAGACATATGAATAACATACATAATGGCTGTATAAATCGTCCTTTCATCAAGAAAAAACACTGAAGCCTGAAAGCCAGGGATGCATAACCAACCACTGATGTCCCCAGTTATCTTCTATAAGGCCTTCATGCTAATGGATGGGGTAGCCTCTTCCCAAAAGATTCAGTCTTCATTTCATGTGTATCTTCCCTATGGTGGTACATGATAGAAAACAACATGTGTAAGGGAAAATGGAGCCCATCTACCTGCTCTCATCTGGCATTAATGGGAATTTCATGGACTTTTGGCTCATGGACAGCATTCTTCTTATGCCTAAACCTGACTCCTTTGCCTACTTAGGACACCATCACTCAAATTTTGTGTTACTGTGTTTACTGGAGATCCACATTAGCTGAAAGATTTGAGGGAGGGGAAGTCATGTCAGAATTCTGAATGGTTCTCTAAAAAAAAAAGCTGATTTTCGCTTTTCATTCTTCATCTATCCAACATACTCAGATTTGAGATATGAAGCAGTAATTCCAGATACCCGTGGAAAACAGCTTTTTACCTTCTGAACAGTAAACTATTCAGGCCACATATTATGCCCATTACTGGGCATAATTATGCTGTAGATAGTCTCCTTGTCTTTTATATGCTCTGAACTTCTTAAATAACTACTGTTCTATATTCTGCATTGGTATATTGTGAAGTAGATATATACCACAGTGCCAATTGGATACAGTCAGTTTAAGAGAAAGAAATAATGAATTCATATAGGATGTGCTAATAAAAATTATTTAATCGTATTATGTCTGTTTACTGGCAACAATATTGCAAAACAAAAAAATGTCTTACAACATGCTCAAGAAAAAATGGAGTAGCAATTAACTAATCAAACAATATGAAGCTAGTCTGAGCATGATGTACAGTAATTAGAACTTGAAATAACAGCTCAAATTCTTTGTCAACATATCCTAAGTAAATTATGCAATCAGCCTCCTAATAGCAAGATTTCAAGTTTTGTATTTACTCCAGTGATACGGTTACAGATTTAATGTACCATATTTAGGAGGTCTCACGCCATGAAATCTGAATACCAGGAATTTTTGAAAAGAATGAGATATGCTTTGTAGTATATCTTCTTTGATCCTACATAATCTGTATATACTTATTTGTATGGTTATACTTTGACTTAGAAAACATCCCTGACATATCACTTCAGCTTTTTCACAAATTATTAAGAATTTATTGTCCTATTAATTAGGATAGTAATTAAACCTATCCAAATAACTACCTGCTGATCAGCATTTGTATCCTAGTTCCTTAAAGCAAAATAATGTACCCATCTATTAGAAATAAGATAGAGTTATCAAGGAGGCATATAGCAACTTCAGTGTATGGACAGAAATATCTGCCCCTCCTGGAGTCAGATAGTCAAGATCAAATATCATTCCACAGTTCATAATTATAATTTTTATCTTACCTGCACAAACAAGACACCGACTCTTGACTAACTTGGGGGTTTTTTTGTGACCAGAAGGCTCAGTCACTGCCTGTTTTAGATTGTGGTACTGAATGCTGTGAATTCTCTCATCATCATCTACCACTAGGTTTATCTTAAGGCCAACAGTCCATAAGAAACTCTGTGTTCACTGAAATCGACTGTCATCTTGTGGGCTTAATCCTGGTGAGAGGGATCCCTGAAACACCGGGAAACCTATTTAGCTTCCCCCTTTTTGTTCAGCCCAATTTTTTACAAGTTATAGGTTAGGTTATGATTAAAGCTCAAAAGGTTGTAATAATAATAAATGCAAACATCAAAGACAAAATACAATCCAGCACAGGAAAAAAAGGTATGCAAAATCAAGTTGTTTGTGGATATACATGTGAACACATTATTTTCCAACTGCTAACATTCTCTAGACTACTCCTTCCTCAGATATGCTTAGAAATTTACATTAACTTAGCCCATTTTCCTGATTACAGATGAAGGGATTCTCAGTGGAACAAGCTTTAAAAAGAGACTTCATGGCACCTGACTCATCTATTACATTCCTGAGGAAAAGATCTATTAAAACAAGAGAGAAAATGAAACAGGTGTCAAAATATCAGAAAGCTTTCAAAGCACCATAAACTTGCATATTTTTTTTTTAAATACAAGTTATTATTTAGAAACCTTGGAGGACAATGAAGGATGTATTTTGCATATTTTATAACAAGATAATATAGTAAAGACAAAAGGATATGTTAAACACAGAGAGAAGTTCTGTTTAAGTGAGTAGCTATGGGGAGTGGGGAGAAGTTTGCTACAGTCCTCCCAAGCTATTTATCTGACTAACAATACAATGTTAAAAAAAAAATGTGATTGACTGTGAGACTTAGTAATTTGTCTCCTAATAGTCATAAGCTTTACTGGCAATAAACTTAGTATTTAGCAAAATTTCAGAAAATGCTGTGCAGACAGATGATGAAATGTGTCTAAAGTCTATCCCAAAGCTGCAAACATTACCATCTGCTCTTTGAGTGATCTGGTTTTGTGCAGTGCCATTCTTTAGAACTAGGGATCATATTTCCACAACAAAGCAGTTTGACACAGAATTGACTCATGAGATTTTTCTCTCTTTATCCCTATGAGACTGATTTGCATGACCTGGCCCAGTACCTCAATGGCAGTGGAAAATACCACAATGCAGCTCAGGAGTCACATACAGGATAAAAGTCTCTCCACATCCCCAGTCTTAGGTCACCTATGTGCCAGGTTGGTGTCTCTTTCTTAAGGAAGTTGATGTTATTGTTGCATATTACCTGTTTGATTCCTACAGATACTGGTGGGTGTTCACTGGTGAGAAACGGGCTAAGTGATGAATCCTACAGCCATTTAAAAGGTAGCTGCTAGTGCAGGACAGATTCTACTTGTTATTGGTAGAACACCTAAAAATTGACACCCAACATGAATTCCAGTTGAGCAGGTGAGGTTGGAGATTAGGTGAAAAGGATGGCCAGAAGAAGTGGTAGGCACTTAATTGCTGGAGGTTTTCAGGATTTAGCTACACAAAACAAGGACTGACCAACCCTAGAACTGGAAACAACTCCCTCTGTAAAGTTGTGCATGAGATCCCCTCTCATCACCCGTGCTATGATCACATCCAGGAACAAGAACCCCGTGGTGCTAGGCAAATTCTACAATTTCTGTCTAGGGATTTTCTGGAAAGAAAACATACTTGTGAACTTGCATCACGGTGTAGAATTCCTATGTGCACACCTGTATGGAGCAGGACAATGCCATCTGGGGTGCAGCTGGTTTGCTGGGTGTATACAGATTGACTTAACTGAATGTGGGCATTTGACCCACTGATCATGAGTCCCAGAAGAATGGGTTGTGATGCTTGGAGCTGAAGACACAAAAGGATGTAAATATTCAGTTTAGATATTTCAAGAGTGAAGATCATCACAAAATTGACCACACATTGCAGTACTGTGATTCAAGGATTCAAGTTGCATCCCTAGCAAAAACATGAAAAACACCAGCTGTTCTCTTTAGCTTTTACTGAATATGGTACATTTGTGGATTTTAGGCTGTAACACAGATAATATGTATTCCTCAGAGTCTAACAAAACAAAGTATATTCCAAGACAAACTCACTTTAGAGAAAACATTATAAACAAGTCTCATGGATTCAGACAATATGTTTTAAAAGCCCTAAGAAAATTTATGCATAAATGTAAATTTGCATGTGTGATAGGCAGAGGACTGCTATAACAATATAAATTCTTAATTCACATTTGTAAAACTATTCACATCTGTAATTATTTAAGCAGCCCTTAAAATTAGACTTAAAAAAATCAATTACATCCTATAACTGATTATCAAAATAGATCTGATTATTGTGAAAGTTAAAGCTTATTAAAGTAGAGAATGAAATTTTCTTATTTAAAAAGACCACCTTTGTGGTACACAGAAAATATAGGTAAGTTCGTTTTTTTAAAAAATGCTTTCTGAAGAATGGTATTTTTACGTGCCTTTTTCTTTCCCTTTCCTGACAAAATTGCTGTATTTTTAATTTTCTTCAAATAAAATTGTAACAATATTTTAAATTTATTGTTGATAAATATTAACTTAAAATGCAAATGTTAATTTAAAATGAAATGGCTGTCAAGGTACAGTACAACACAGCAGGGGAAATAGGCACAGAAAATAGCAGGCTGAGGAAATAAAAACTTCATTAGTATCTACCATTATTTTGTGGCATTCTGTAATCATAGATTTCATTTAAAAATATGAATACTCTCATCAAATTAATGCAGAATCATATCCAATAAACCTATTCTGTATAACCTTCTATTGTCTCTCACAGTCAAAAAATACCAACCCACAGTCTCAAAATTCTTAAACTAAAGCTTTTTGTACAAATCTGGGAGTTGATGTCTTTATGCTTTTTGCTGGGCTGATGCAACACGACAACTGCAGCAGCAGCTGAAGTAAGAAGCAACATCAACTGGAATGGTAAGCAGACATCTAGTGATGCATGTTGAATGGCTATATCACCACCCTTCACTATGACATTTCTCATTATTACACTGTAAAGATTGTATTTTGCTGTATAGATATGTTGTAACTCACATCATAGCTTGACAGCTGGTGTACATGCTTTTGCTTCAAAGCATCATGAAGGTTTGTCCTTTCAAACACAAAACTAATCTTATCCAAAGAAGAATAGAAAAGTGCCTAGAGCAGTCAGTGTTGGCAGCTGCTGTACAGTAGTCCAGCCTTCACCCATAGGAATAAAAGCCCCCTCATCCACCTAGAAAATTCCTAATCTTACATCATTGGTAAGGAGGCCATTACCACTGGTTTGTGCTGTAGGAGGTAGTTGCCCCTCATATTTTCATTCAGGTTTCCCTTTTCTTTACTGTGATTTTTTACAAAAAAGTGAACTTTATCAAGCAGTGCCAAAAATAGTAGTGACCTTAGCAAAAAGTTTCTGTTTTCTGTGGTGAGGAGAGAGATGTAAACTTTGATCTGTATAAAGCAGAAGGGTACAGATAACAATTCCTGATAGCCTGCATTACCAACAGTCCATGACCTTGTTCCTACATTCATCCCAAATCTGGCTTGTACATCCAGCCAACTCTTCTCATTCTTACAGTTCACCAACTGGACCTGAGCAGACCAGAAGCACTTAATCTTTACTTATATTTGGACCCAAACTCTGCTGAGAGCCCTCAGGAGGATATTAATCACAGGGTGTTTTTTCACTTGTGTGTAACTAATTCAGTTCAAGGCAGGACATTTTGCAGGCTATTTTACTTGCTCAGTTGCCTGGGGTCAGACTTCAATATTTCAGTAATATTGCCATGCTCAGTTGCCATGCTCAGTTACCCTGTGAACTTATTTGCTGCTGTCAAGAAACATGATCCTTTTTTAAAAATTTTTAAAGTGTTTTCTTATATCAGGGTAGTAGAATCAGATCTTTAGTTTAAGATTTGTTTCACGCAATAGGAATAAAATATAAAGACCACAACATTCTTGATGTTTTTGTTCTATAAAATAATTTAATCTTCATTGAAACAGAATGTGTTAATGTGTTCTGATTCACAGATAAGCTCTCTTGTCTTTAGTTGTGGGTCCTTCTGAAATATAGCTGGAAAAAGAGGACAGGCAGAAGATACATGGATTGAGACAGCAGAGACCCAGGCTTGTGGGATGAATGGATCTAATACATCTGTCAGTTGTGAGCACACATTTTTTTCTTGATATTTATTCTAATTGGAATTGCTTTTGCATGCTATCTTCCATGTTACACTATCACTATCCTTCACCTCAGGTATAATCCCAGCTCCTACATTTGATCTTGTTCCACTGGCAGTGTCCATCCTTTGGCTATTTATCTGCTTAGTTCCTTGAGAACTGATTGCATCCCTGAAACTCACAAACCCTTTCTATAGGAAGTGAATTGTCCTCAAATGGGGCTGTCATGCAACCATGAGCAATACTGTAAGCAGAATACAGATGCTGAGCCCACAAGCAGGGGTCACTGACTCTAAAGGTGCCATTTTCTTTAGTGATAAAAGTAGCTGGGAAGCTGTATAGTCTCGCTACATTCTCAATAACAGCGTGGGGTGAAGTGCTTGTTCACACATTAAATCTTTCACCATTACATCTAGGAACAAATTTCTATAATGTCTTTTGACCTATGCTTTTCTGATAAGTCCTAGGTTCTGCTCATCTAAACCACATTCTCAGAGTCCCTGTGAAAAACAACAGGAATACCATATTGACATGGTATCTCTCCTGGTTTGCTGAAGAGAGTTAGCTTGTACATTAATGCTTGTTCCTACAAGTCAAAGCCAATTGGAGCTGATCTACAGCACAGCCTTTGCTAATATGCCATCAGGAATTTGTTATTTTGTGAAAGACTTTTAGAGCAAGAACATGGAAGTTAAGCAAGATAAAACAGAAATAAAAAAAAATATAATAATTAAATAAAACCAAGGATGTAAAGGGAGATCAGTTCCTCAAAGACACATCAAAATAGTTTTTAGAAGTTAAAATCAAAGAACAAAATGTGACGCCTGGGAAGTACAGGTGGATAACATCTTGAAAACTACAATTCTGATTTTTAACGAAGGGAAGAGACGCACCAATATTTATCCAATTAAAACCTGAAATAGTTCTTCTGATGTTTCAGAAATCTAGACATATGATCCCTGTGAAATGATGGCTTGATGTTTATTATGCCATTGAAACAAATATGACAAATTCTTACAGTAAAATTTTTCCATTACAGTTATATAACACTTGCCACAGGTAGTCTAAAGAACCAGTTCATAGACAATAGCTTAAAATACTGAGAAAGGAGGGTAGCTCAGGCTCACTTAGCAAAGGCAGTGCAGGCAGGCCCACTTTGCACAAAAACAACTTAAAACATAGCATACAAATTGTTATATGCATTAGTATATACAAAGCCACAAATTGTTATATGCATTAGTATATACAAAGCCACAATTTAGAGCCCCTGGATTTACCTTGTTAAAGAAAATAGTTTAAGATATAGCAAAAAAGACAATGAGGTTGATTGGATAATTTCTGACAACACAGACAACAGTCCAAGCTTGTCCAGCCTAGAGGATACGGCCATTCTGCAGTCTTCAAACTCTTCATGTCCCCGGCACATTTCTTTTCCTAAAAAATTACTCTTAAGTATTGCTAGCCTAGCAAGAGCTACTTTGAATAACATAATGCTTACTACAGAGGACATAGAATCCTTTAAATATATATTAGCAGATGGCACTACTAATTTCTGTTACTGGCACTCAGTCAGGGCATGAGGTGTTGCTGCCTCACTGCCTTCCTTTATTTAAAAAATGGTGGTTGGTTGCTCTCCTGATTGGATCCCTTTTTAAAGCATTTGTCTCAATAGGAGTAAAAGGTTTTGTGAATGAAAAAAAAATTATGCAAAATTAAAATAAAGGATTAGACTGTCTCTGTGTGTTTCATTTAAAACAAAGTTTTACATGTTACATTTTGGTACACTTTTCACACTTCTTTCATTAAAATGGTTTTGGCAGCTCCCAGAAGCTCCTCATGAAAGGTTCTGGATTTAGGTGACATCCAGGTTCTCTATGGTATTCCAGAAAATACTGTAGTTCCAAGCATTCCTTTATGCTTCACTGCTTCGAGTTGCCTCAGAATTTTGTGCACCCACCAGCTGCTGATAGGCTCAAGGTAGCTACAAAACTGTGCATTTTGGGGAAGCTGAGGTACCAACCACATTACCAGTTAAATTGCATTGCCTTTCACACTGTGGTGACCAAAAGATGTATTTTAATGATATGGATCTGTTAAGAGCAATTATTTGGTCACTGCAGTGAAAAAAAAAAAAGTAAAAAAAATAAATATTTGAAACACTATCTTGGCTCAGCTACACTGAGCTGAGAATAGTCCTGGGGAAAAGGATTTAGGGTGTTGATGAGAAAGAAGCTCAACTTCAGCCAGCAATGTGCTCTTGCAGCCCAGAAACCCGACAGTATCCTGGGCTGCATCAAAAGAAACCTAACCAGCAGGTCAAGGGAGGTGATTCTCCCCCTCAACTCTGCTCTGGTGAGACCCAACCTGGAGTCCTGTGTCCAGTTCTGGAGCCTCCAACACACAAAGGACATGGAGGTGTTGGACAAAGTCCAGAGGAAGGCATGAAGATGAGCAGAGGGTTGGAGCATCTCTGCTATGAAGACAGCTTGGGTTGGGGTTGTTCAGCCTGACTAAGAGAAGGCTCTGGGAAGAGGTCATGGTGTCCTTCCAGCACCTGAAAGGGGCTACAGGAAAGCTGGGGAGGGTCTTTTCACAAGGAAATATAGTGTAAGAACAAAGAGAAATGGTTTTAAGCTGAAAGATGTACATTTAGGCTAAATATTAGGAAGAAATTCTTTAGTATGAGGGTGGTGAGACACTGGCACAGGTTTCCAAGGGAAGTTCAGGGTCCATCTCCCCCCCATCCTAGAAGTGTTCAAGGCCAGGTTGGAAGAGGCTGAAAGTTTAAAATGCCATTGCAGGGGAGGTTGTCTCTATATGGTTTTTAAGGTCCCTTCCAACCCAAACCATTCTGTGATTCCAGGAAATGTTTTTAAGACTTTAAGGGAGGAGTAGGTAGTTAAGGGAGGAGTAGGAACAACAAAAACAAGAAGCCTGTTAGAAGGACCAGGCTGCAGACCTTCCCAGCTTCCACAGAATAAATTCTGATCCAATGGCTGAGCCTGTCCTGCATCACAAGTCAGACCCCCCAGGGTCCCTCAGTTGTCCTGAGTCTGCAATTCTGATTTTATACAGCTCCATGTTTTCCTGAGGCTAAATCTCCCTGCAGATTACAGTTTCCTAAAAATCTTTTATTTTTTTAAATTATGTGGGAGGGTTTGTAATAACTCTCCAACAATTATGTATTTTGGTTGATTGATGCACATTTGACTGACATCAGGTGATGCCACTGACTCACTCCAAAGCTTTGATGAGTAGCCCAAGATTCCTATTTTATATTAAATTAAACAGAAAACACACACAGAAACTAGGAAATTTGAATACTGAGGCTCTACACTGCCCACTCTGACCTAGACTCTGTGTGACTAGTTCTACTCCACATTTAATGTTCTCTTCTCCTGGTGATCCCTGATATCCTTAAGAGAGGTCTGGCCTTCCCTTCACTTAAAGGGCTGAGTAAGGGAGACAATATATATTTTTGAAATTATTTTCAAAAAAATTCATACATAGGATAACATTATATCCTATCTATTGACTGTTTAGTCATATGTCTTACACAGTCATGCATTCTAGAAAACCATTTGTTTTACTGAACTATGCATTTCCAAGTAGAATGGTGTCCCATTTTGCTTTTTACTGATTTTTTCTTAGTCTGTGGGATCAGGGTTATAATATGGAGTTACTCTGGCTTACATCCAAGACCTGCCTTATTAGATCTACGCTTATATTTCCATCTACAGTTATGCTCTTTTCCATACATTGTTCTGTAAACCTGCTAAATTTCCAGATGCAAGAAGTGTCATTAGAAGCTTCTCTGGGGCTGCCCTGAAAATGAAGAGCACAATAAAAAGCAGGAAGAGGTGATGGCCTCACTGCCAAGGATGAGTCTCATAATCCCCAAACACAGGGTGTAGCACAATGGCCTACCAGGAGATCAGTGAGCTCTAAGCTCAGTCTGCAGATGAGGCAGGTCTGTGGGAAAGCTAAGAGGCCAAGACCCCCTCAGTCTTGGATGTCTTTATGGTTTTTCTTGGAGAGCCTGGAGGATAGCTGTGAGCCTCCTTAGCTGTGAGCAGAAAGCAAAAAGCACTGGCAGGGTTGCTAAGGTGTTGTATGCTCTGGGTCATGACTGTTGAGGTCAAAGATGTCTCATCCATTACCAACAACAAGTAGAGGGGTAGAAACTGCTCCAGTGCCATGGATCACAAGTTGCTTACTCTCCCACTGAGTCCTAACCCTTAGGTCCTGCTGGCTCCAGAAATACAGCAGACAGCATCTGTGTGGATCTTGAAGGTCCTAGAGATCAAAAATGGTTTTATGTAGCAGGCTGGACTTGAT
Source organism: Heliangelus exortis (assembly GCF_036169615.1). Classification (NCBI taxonomy): domain Eukaryota; kingdom Metazoa; phylum Chordata; class Aves; order Apodiformes; family Trochilidae; genus Heliangelus; species Heliangelus exortis. The sequence continues at coordinate 62,556,693 of NC_092454.1, read as the reverse complement.
GATCTTAAAGGTGAAACACAGTGTCTACTGTCTGAAGGAGTGGTCCAGAATGAAACAGAATTTTCATTCATCTGACAGAAGAACTTCACATTCTTTTGGAGCCCCTTCACAAACTAGAGCTTGTATTTCATATACACTCTAAAACTGACAACAGTATTTCACACAAATAGATAAAGGGATTAGTATTTCTGGCTTGTTACTGATTTTGGATTGATTCTAGACATGTCAGTAACCAATTACTGTAGGGTGAATTTTCAATTAATTTAGGGGTTTTAGGTGAATTGACCCTGGACCTGTCATTGATGGATTAGTGATGCATAGCTGTTTATTTAGCTCCCAATTATATTATATTTCCCCATAATATGACAGTGTGTTATTACTGACTTCCTATACAAACTCTCCTCTCTCCAAGGCATGTATATTAATAATTTTCTCACCACCAATATTCCACCCATTTAATAGTATATTGTTGTTTTCCTTTTGAGATGGATAAAACCTCTAACAGGAATTTACTATTCTAGCATTTCACAAACTATTTCTTGACAGAATTTTATAAAAGCCCTGCTGTACAAAATACAGACACATCAACAAATACATAGTTCCCAAGTTCTATATGCAGTACTAACATTTTCAAAGCATTATTTTAGTTAGCAATTCATTTCACTGATTTTCAGTGACAAACAACTAATTCCCATAAACTCCTTCCAGCACATGTATTTTATATTACTATCAGGGCAATTTTCACATAGGGCTAGTAATGTGGTAATTATTCCTTTGTGAACTGTTCTTCAAATGCTGAAAAATTTCTTAAGGGCTGTGGTTTTATGTAGAAATATATCCTCGTTCTTTGAGATTTGTCACAGTTTAATGCTGGGCCAGAAATTAACTGAATGACAGATGGTCTCTATTAATCCCCCTCCCTGATAAAGCAAGCAGAGAGAATAACAGAGAGAGACTTGTGGGTTGGAAACTAAACTACTCAGATTTGATGAAACAGTAATGATAAAAAGGAAAAATTATTAAATATACACAAATGTACAGAAAAATAATACCACATTCCTTCCCGTTTCCCCCCAGTTATGGGGCAGAAAATTAATTCTATCCTGGCCCAAACTAGGTCAGGATCATCATATATAATTAGCTTAAAAAGTACAGTTAGCAAACAAACCAGAAAAATATAAGTGGCTCAGCTTTGAGCTAAATACTTAAATGTCCTCCCCAGAGCCTGTGATTTAGAGTTCATTCCTAATACATGAAACAATTTTAGGCCAGAGATAATGCATGATTTAAATGTTTTCAAGGACTTTAAAAAGCAATGATCTACCTGATTTTCACTACCTTCTGTTTATAAAAGCAGAATTCTAAACAGCAGAATTTCATGAAGAAGGGCAGTTGAAGACTGAAGAAAATTAATCAGTAATCTGTTTCATGAATCTCAGGAGCAGATTTCAACTCAGAACAACATTGTGAAGGGATGTAAACATCTGATTCTCAATTAAATCTGCAAAAGTCACATATTCTAATTTATCACTTTCTTAAAATATTATAAAAACTTCAATAGCTAGAATACTTTTATTGTTCAAATAATAGTAGAAAAAATCCTGCTTGCTGTCATTATAGCCAAGATGAAAATAAAGATGACCATGTTAAAAGTTTCCTTAAAGATTTCTGGACAGTCATATGTTTGTGTATTTAGCACAACAGGCTGCATCAGCTCCTGCTCTAATAACAGAAAAGAAGAAAAAATAAAATCTATAGTGAGTCCGAATGATGGGGAAATCAGCTATTACATGTTCATGTATCTTAATAGTAAGTAGTTGTAAACAGCTAGAATTTGCTTTAATGTTGTTTCTGAATCTGTAGAAGCAGATCACCTACAGATATTTATCAGAATACTTAGGAGAGTAGTATATGATTTGTGTCTGCTTGTTTATTTGGATTTGCTAAGAGATCCCCTCAGTTTCATGCCATAGGTAGAATGTAAAAAAAAAAACAAAAACATATTAGTCTTTGTTGCACATAAATTATAACACATTTCATTAGTCTAACCTATTATTAAAATGGTTTAGTGCTAGCAGTAAGATTTATACCACTATCTGTAAGGGTATCTTCCTATTAGTCACACAGTTATTTTAATGTAGGGATCAATTTTTAGTAAGTCATCTGTTTGTAACTCTTATGCTCTAACAGATGCCAAATCTTACTGACCTTGAGAGGAAAGAAAGACCTGTCATTTCTTTTAATGTACAACATCTTTTCTTCGTCTTTTGTCTTTAAGCACAAATCTCAGCCAGTAAACTATCAGTCATGCCCACTGGCTTATATTAGAAATTAGAAACCAGATAGGAATGTAAAGAGTTATATATTTAAAGAGGAATGTAAATAGTCTGCATTAGGCAATAGTATTTTTTAATTCTTTCCTTTGGATGTTTATAAGAATTCCCACTAAGACTTTTATTCCATTAAACAGAGTAAGCATTATGGTACAGAACAGGTGATACATTAATGCCTTTCATCATACCATAAACCTCATTTCTATTCCATAACAGACTATTGGAAAAGTATGAAAGCATAACAAAGGCAAAGTTTTCTCTTACAGCTAATTGGCTTGTAGTGTAAAATGTTGGAAGTCAAAAAGAGAAACAGCTACGTTTATAATTGTAAGAAATCTGCTTTATTCCCATCCACAGAGCTACCTGAGATGAGGCATCCATATTTAACCTTTCAAAACAAAAAAATTCACCTTATATAGCTTACATAGAAGACTATTAGAGCTATTATTGAGAAAGTAATGATTTTAACCTTTTCTATATGCTCCTTGAGACCTGCTGTTAGGCTCTAATGATATTTCATCCTCACCTAATTGGTACGTATCATTTAAGAGTCATCAAACAAGTTAGGAATGAAAAAATTCAACAAGGGTTACTTCTGTTTCACTGTTTATAAGCAAGGATCAAAATCAGAAGGAAAGAAATGTCATGTCATCCTTGGTCTCACTGGAAGAAGTAAATAAAAATTCTTCATATTCATTCTTTTGAGGAGCATAAAAAAATCTGGGTCCTGGCAGCGCACTTTTAAAATTATTACGCACCTCTGTGACCATATTGAGATGTGAGCATATTCCTGTGCATGGTAATCAGTCTTCAGAAGTCCAAATGGTTCAATGAGCATCAAAATTTGTAAGGAATAAAAAAGTCTTTACTCCAGTACTAGTGAAACTGCCTTATTTCTTCTGAAATATTCCAAACTCATAACATGGTGATATGGCTTGAATCTTTTCTCAAATCTTGTATGAAAACTGCCTATGGGAAGCCAAAACACCAATGTTATACCAAACAGAGGAAAAAAAGTAGAACATGAAGTGTTACTGTGTCATTGTATGTAGGTCCCATGCTACCCATTGTTTCTGTCCTAGACTCTTAAATCTGTCTTTTCACATGATATTCTGTCTAGAATAGACACCCTGTAATGTAACATCTCACAAGACTCTGTTAGTTTTTGGTTTCTTACAATACTATAACAGAATAGAAAAAGTCTCTTAGCATACAAACAAATCAGAAACATGCATGTATGCATATTTGTGTAATCATTTAGCCAAAGATATAAATACATTTATGCACGTATGTTTTATAGTGCTTACATAAATTTTCCTTTTAGACAACCTCAGAAACTCCTTATAGACTTCACTTATTTATTGCAAACAAGATGAGGTCTCAGGGAAGACCTTACCATCCCCTACAGCTACCTGAAAAGAGGTTGTAGAATGGTCAGTGTTGGACTTCTCTCCCTGGTAACAAGTAATAGGATGAGAGGAAGCAGCCTTGAGTTGTTGCAGGTGAGTTTTAGACAAGATATTAGGAAAAAATTCTTCACTGCAAGGGCTGTCAGGCACTGGGACAGCCTGCTGAGGGGTGTGTTTGGGTCACCATCCCTGGGGTTATTTAAAGATCACGTAGATGTGGTGCTGAGGGATGTGGTTTAGCAGTGGTGTGGACTTGGCAGTGCTGAGTAAATGGCTGGATATAATGATCTGAAAGGTCTTTTCCAACCTAAATGGTTCCATGGTTCTAAGATTTTACAAAGAATCCTCAGAATTTTGTAAAAGTAAAAATCACCTTGTTTTTTTCATCCCATTCCTCATCTGTCTTTAAAAGCTTCCAGACTCAGGATGAATGGCAAAAAAGTATAAGTAGAAAATAAACATGTAGCATTTGTTACCAAGAACCTGTAAGAGGTACTGTTCCATGAAGAAAATTCTGGTTGTAATAGAGATACGGAGATAAACTTCAGTATAGTTTATTCGTATTTATAATGATAATAAACTTGTTGTAGCCAGTGTAATAAAAATATTCTTGAAATAAAATGTCATGGGCCATGATTTTATATTAACATTTGTGTAGTTGCCATGGTTTTACTACAATATGTGTAATCCAAATATAATTTTATGAAGGGGAAAAAGTAAGTGCATTGTGAAAAATCCCTGCAAACAGTATCGTGAGTTTTACTGGTGGATGAGTACAGTGACATTTAATGGCTCCAGCTATTGAATGATAAATATTGCAAAAATTATTTTGGAGATTCTATACATGGAACCCCTAATATTTACTTTTCCCTTTCTTTAAATTACTTCATTAAAAGTGTTTGCTTTTTACCAAAGCAAATACATTTTTCAACACCTTTATCTAACAATTTCTTCTCATTAAAACATATTAAGTCGAGTATTGACAAAACTGACAATTTAGCCAGCTGAACAAAAGTGCTATATTTATGTTTGGATTTACACAAGTAACTATTTCACATTTGCAGGATAGATTCCTAGGGAGGAAAAAGGTTTATTGTCTCAATGAGTGCCACTGGACTTGCAAATGCCCCCAAAGTAGGCCTGTAGGAAACAGCTCCTTTGAGTTGTCAGCATGCTTGTTTTTAACTCAGTATCATTTTTTTTCTGATGTAGGCTTTCAACTTTCTAAAAAATCTCCGAGCAACATTTTTTTCATACAGAGATGAAGTACACTGAATTTTTTCATTCCCCAGGTTGAAAGATCTGTTGCTGATCATCACAGCAGGACCTCCTCACACCCACCCTTGCCCTTTTCTCTGCCCTGCTGGCCCAGTGGGAAAGCACAGCAGGGAAAAAGCTACCAAAGAATCTTCTGTATTGTAGCTCTAAGGAGGCTTTCCTTCCTTTCTTGCATACATACACATGGAAAATATGGAGAAAATAAGGGAGGCAATACTTGTAACCCTGCAAGCCCTGAGGGAGATTGGGGTGTCCTATAGAATATTTTGCCCATTAACATTTCCCATCAGGGACTCCAAGCAGTCAAGTCAGAGCAACAGATTGCCTGGGTTAAAATTTGAACATGTCCTCATAGATTTTTCAGCCCAACTTTACAAAGCCATCCTAAATGCCACCTTAGGCCTCTAAAATGAGTATCTTGGTAATCACCTCCAGGCCCTCTGACAATAATCTTTCTTAAACATCATCTGCTTGCCTTGTAACAGCAAAAGACTGTTTTCCCCCAGCTGCCTTTTTTCCCTTTGTTTCAGTGGTACAGTCTTCCAGATATAATGTGTTTCATGAGAACACAGCTGTATATCTAAAAAAAAAAAGAATAAAGAAAGGAAAGCCAAGTTCTATTTAGTATTATAGCAAGTGGCTAGAACACAATCTGCAAATAGATAAAAAAGTAAGCAAACAAATAAGTTAATCTTCAATTTTTAGTAAAATTTCAGCATGTATAACCATTAAAAAGGTGAAAAATCTGGGGAAGATTAAATTTTTTTATGCACTCCATTTAACAGCTTTTAAAAGTGTCAGGTGTCTACTGTCTTCACTTTCAAAAGGTATGTGAAATGTTTTGGAAAAATGAATCTGTCAGTGGAAGAAGTCATTTGCAGGACAATCACTATTTTCTCTTTCAGGTGAAACTTTCAAAACAAGTTAGGTAATTAATAAAGATATGAAAGATGCATTAATTCTTTAACATCCAATTTTGTGAAATTGTTTCCTTGCATATTTGTGAAAGCACAAGATATAAAGCAACTGCTTGTGATCTCAAAAATGCAAGGGTGTCATCATCAAATGACATGGAGCCTGTCTAGTAGAAAGTACTACTTAATACTGGGTGTTTCAGTTTTATGGGAAATTGTACATAAAATAAAGATCAAGTTTACTCCAAAATTAAAATACTTTGGGTGAAGAAAAACCTGAGTGCTCCTAACTGCCAAAATTTAATGAGAATCAGTATGTTGCCTTATGTAACTGTAGAAAATTAAAAGGTCTTGTGACCAAGAGTACAGACTTTTGTATGAGAACAATTACCTCTAAGAAGATGAGCAAATCCTGATAGCTTCTGCTAACTTGAACATTGTCACAATGCTATTTCATTAATTCTGGGAATTCAACAAACACATTTTAACTGCCAGATTTTCTTTTCTTCCGTCATAAAAAGCCATTAAAAAACAGCTTTCAAGCACTGCATTGTGTAAAATTTAAAACAGTTGTGAAGCAGGTGGGAGGAAAGGAAGAGTAATTTAGAGACCTTCTTTCAAAGGTCTCCATGCTATTTCTTTCAAAGGTCTAAATGCTATTTAAAATAGCCATTTAAAATAGCATTTAGAGATTCAAACAATTCTTTGCAGACACAAAATCTTGTAAACAACCCATTAATGTACATCAGAAGGAAAAGGTTAAACTGATTACAAGTGAAAAGTAAATTATTTCATAACAGCCATCAAGAAAGTAATAATTTAGAGCACAGTGCATGTATTTTGGATATAAGGAAAATATTACTGTGTTTCTTGAGATAAAGGTAGATGGAGAGAGGATAAATATGACTTTCCACCATTTCAATGCTCATCTACTCTTATCTGGAACTTTAAATTACAAGAAAACTCCAGTTCATGATCTGTGTCTCTTCCAGTGATACTCTAAATGCAGACAGAAGACAGGAATATGAGAAGTTATGGCTTCCATTTGTCTGAATGTCAGAAAAAGCCTTCATTGGAGGTGCAATGAGGTACAAAAAAAAAGTCAGGTACCAGGTGTCCAAGATGAAATCTCTTCCAAATCTAGCACAGATTTAGTATTTTTGATTATGGACCAGTGGGGACCCAACCATTTGTCTTTTAAATATGTTAAACAATATTGTTTTTTCTAGAGGTGACCCACTGGAAAGCAAACATGCCCGACTTCTGTGACTGTGCAAGTTTTTCTCTTGTGGAATAAAAGAAACCACATTCTTAGTGACTAAAAGTGATAAAGGTGAACAGGTTATAATAGATGCTAGAAAGGCAAAAAGGACACAAAACCAAAAGAGGGGGAGGAACAAGGCAAACAAGGTTTATGAGGTTTACTAGGTTCCTCCTGGTGTCATCAAAGGAGTTGAGTAAAATTCTTCAACATTTTTATACAGAGGTTTAGCTTACAGCAGTACTTGCACTGTCACCACCTAGAAGAGGAATTCTGAGTGAAAGCTATTCCAGGAATTTCTTTAATTATTCGTCTATGCATAATAAAGATGGACAAGGATATGACCTTCTTATCCTAGGGAAAAATATCTACAAATAAATTTTATCAGAGTTGCTTGGTTAAGAACCCTTCAGCAGAGATGAGTTTTTATTTAGCCAAGCTTTGCTCTGCAAAGTGACTCCTTAATACATAATGCATCCACTCCCTTAACTTGGAATCCGATCCATGATTTAAACCCCATAGTACCCCCTTAATTGGCTTCTCACTAATTAAAACTGGTGATTAATCTATCATATTTTGTCTCTTTTTTTTGTCATAGCTTCACTTGTTTATGTAATGTTTTCTATCGATTCATTTGATTTTGCCATACTGCTTTTTATAAACATAGATCATTATTATTTGAACACTCATTTTCAGCATAGCCAGAAAAAAGAATCACTAAAAGAAAATAATCTTGACACTACAGTAAATGGGCGAGTCCTCAGGTATTTATTATCTATGGTCAGCCCTTTGACATTTACTGTCAGTAGAGCAGCAAAGAAGTCCCAGTCCCTTAGGTAATTAATTCATAGTAGTGATTTGAAGTTTCCTAATTATTTCTATTCCCAGAATCAACAAAAGAAGTTTGTATGTGTGTGTGTGTGTGTGTGTGTTTTGGGATATGTGCTTGTGTGTTCATGAGAAAGAGGAGCAAAAAAATGTCAACCCCAACCCTGCACATATTATCATGTGATCTGCTTCATTTTTGCTCTATCCATCTTGCCTTATTGGAAGCTCTTTAATTGATGAATGAGGACTTTATCAAGTCTGGCAGGAGTCGTTATGTCTGTGATTTTCCTTGAAATGTATCTGTCATGCAGCTCAAAATTAAATTGCCAGTTTTGGACCTAACCAGAGACAGGGCAGTGACTCAAAGCACTCAGAAGGGAATGAATGATTAATGCAGTTTATAGACAGAATAGTGCTTTCTCTGTCTCATGTGCTTTTTGTATGTAATCTCTAGTGGTTCAGCATCGGATGGATCTAATGAAAAAGGACTGGATGTTTTCTACCTTATCTTCAGAGCATGCTGTACGATTTATCCATTGACAGAATGTGCTAATGAAATGTCACCTTGGACAGCTTGCTAAAGGATTGATGGGCTGAAAGTTTTGTACTTTATTTAACTTCTGCAGGAAAAATGAATAAGTCCTCCAAACTCTGTATGATATAGATATCCATTAAAGCTTCCCACTCAGGAAGGGGTAGCTGCACTGGGATACTAAAGGAGGCTGTGGTGAAAAGGTGAGAATAACGTAAAACAAATAATTACTAAAAAAACTGTTATGTATGCTTTCTTTGAGCTAAGAGACATAAATTACAGTTGAGCTACATAACTTTTTAAAACTTCTTTCTTCACTATTACCTCTGCTCTTCATAAAATAAATCAGCCTCACAAATCCAGGCACTCTATTTGTCTCATTGAAATATCATGTAAAAAACCCAAAATATTTACTCCAGCATTTCCCTGTTACACCATCCTTCTGTATCCCTTCACCTTGGGGCTATACCCAGTATTTCCAAACTTCTAGAAGATCAATGAATAATGAGTTATTAAATGAATTTTACTATGATCATTTTAGTATGCTACATCTTCTTTTTTTCTGAGAATTAAAAAACAAAACAAAAAAACAAACCAAACCAAAACCAAACACAGGAAGGATAACCTAGAAACTAAATGCTCATCACTGATCTTCAAGGAGGCCCTTTATATTTTTTACCATATATTACTTTCACTGTGTCTTTTGTAGGAAGTGTGTATAACTTGACCAGCCAGAGAAAATACTCAACACCAGGTGCACAACCAGTGTGATTCATGCCATAAGCATCATCTGAGAGGTGACAAATTGAACTTCACAGCAGTTAAAATAAGATTTAAACAGAAGGAAGGACCACTGAAGTAAACACCCACACACTAAAGGACTGTCTGCCCTCTGTTGGTCTCTGGTCCTGTTGTCTCTGAGCCACATCAACACCCACCTCCTGTAAACCCTAAATCTTCTCCCAGGCTGCTTATACACAGTCCATAGTCCATCTGTACTGAACTATTCAGCTGGCTACCTGAAAGACAAAGGTAAGGATAAGAATAGCTCATCTCGTGCTGCTATGCCCATGGTACTACAAAGCTTTTAGATGATAGTGTTGTCTTGCATATTACTAATGTATAAAGTCTTAGAATATTCATGTACAACTGGGTGAGTTAAGGACTAAATTAGAGCATGTCCTCTGCAGGCTCTTGCATGACAAGTTAAATATAATCTTTTATTTTACAGCAATTTTACAGCATTCTTTCTCTAGTATGTATGGTAAAATAAAATATTAGAATATGTCTAATATTAAAATATTAGAAATCAAAAATATCATAAGATATTCCTCAACAATATCATATGTAATACATATGCAAAAAAACATATGACTGCTATGCAGTCTTCATTCTAGCACAAATACAAGAAAAATTTAAAAATAATTCTCTAACTATACACAATATCCAATGCAAACACACAGAGCAAGGATTAGGGTTGCTTCATATATAGCTTTGATATTACTGGAGTAAATCAAGCTATGCTAAGCACTAAGACACTGGAAATAATAAATAGGAGTTTGGAATTCACATAATTTCAACACTGTAAATCATAAATCTTAGCAAATATGTGTCTTACCAGCCATGAGTTCAGCCCTACAACCCTACTTGTTCTTTTCTTGACAGGGAAAGCCATTCTGTGGCATGGTCTGAAAACTGCTGTGGAGCTCCTACAGAAACTAAAATGGACAAACCAGCTGCCCTCCCGTAGGACTGGAAAAAAGCCACACAGAAACAAAGCCTCTCTTAGTGAAGCCCTGAATGTTTGTCCAAATGCAGCACTTTGCAAGGCTAAAACTCTTGATACTGGATGAATTTAGCCAGCTGGAATCAACCAGCTTCTTATTAACAGCCCTGTTAATATGTAAGGAAGCCTCCATTACCTTCCATAGAGACATTTAGTGGGAGAAAAGGGAACAAACAGCATGAGTTGTTATGGATAATGCTTCAGTGGTAGACCTTATTGCCTTTCCAGAGAGAGAACTATTTCCAAGCCATTCATTTTGTAGCATAACATAGCAAACCCTACATTCAAAATCAATAAAATAATAAGCTAACTTTTTTTTTTTTTTTTTTTTTTTTTTTTTAGATAATTCAATAACTAGTAGCACTTATCATATTTAAAATATAATTTGCATTTGTTTCAATTTTAGCTGCAAGCACTTATGCCGATCAGATTCAGAACTCCGGTCAGGCATTCGAAAAATGAGACTCACCAAATCAGCTTGATTCAATTTTGTGATGAAAGGGAATCTAGTTTCTCAGTGCAGCTTTCAGTTCCCTTGACTACTGCATATCTCCCTGCTACCTTTTTCTCATTCAGTATCCATCTCTGCAATAACTGACGAAGTCCCCTTCACTATTGCAGACTATAGATGTGGGAATAGGATATATAAGAATGTATATTTGTGATGAACATTCACCAGACAAATCTTAACCTGACCAAAAGTAGAGATTTCACTCCTCTCCATAGAGCCAGCAAGACTATCTTCACTTGAGATCTCTGGTGTGAATTCTGGATAAAATTAAAATGTCTCCTATTTTAAAACTGACATTTGGGTGGGCTTTTAAGGGGAAAACTAACAATATGTCAATAAATATAATCTGATTCAGCACTGGGCAGTGGAATAGCCAGCCTTATAATGGGAACAATCAAGAAACTTTATTACTACAGGGATAGCTGCATATTCCTCCTGGAGTATCAATTGGTGAAAATAGCAAATATATTACTAAAAGAGAAGATACTGAAATTTCCCATGAGTAGTCACATGCATTAAAAAATGCAGATACAGAACCAGCTATGAAATGTTTGAATCAGTTCCTGCCTGCTTCTCACTGTCTCACTAAGATTTTTTTCAGATAGCATCACAGCTCTTCAAATTGGTAAGAAGAAATCTGTCTTTAATGTAATAACTCAAAGTCAATGCAAATGAAGGCTTGAGTACAGGTGCTAAATTAGCAAGGTTCATGATAATTACTTCATTTCAGTCTGTTCATGCTGGGTATTTGAATACCCAATAAATGTATTATTAAGTGCATTCAAAGAAGATCACCTTGGTGAATATTAATAGCATTATTAAAACACAATTACAAAACACCATATATAGTTGATAATAGCTACAAACACCTTGTTTTATGGAATTTGTTCAAGGTCTTGAAATAACGTAGTAGGCAAGTTATAAAATTCAAGAGTCAAACACTGTTGAGCTTTTACACAGTGTGCTTAAAAGTGATGAAAACTTTCCCTTAGAATTTTTTTTTCTTGTAGCTGAAAACTTTTTTATTACACTTTACACGATTTTGTTGAAAATAACATTTATCTATCAATTTTAATTTTTGTTTTGTAAGCCAGTAGTTTATTAGTAGAAACAAGGAAGAAAACTTTGTTACTGAACTGGGACCACTGTCTCATTCTCTAGTCACACCACAGCTTACACTGATGCAACTAGAATAATAGAATCATTAAATGGTTTGGGTTGGAAGGGATCTTAAAGATCATCCAGTTCAAATCCCCCTGCATGGGAAGGGACACTTCCCACTACTCCAGGCTGCTCAAGGTTGACTTCACCACACAGTTTGGTGTTGTCAGCAAACCTGCTGAGGGTGACTCTACTGTCCATGTTACTGACAAGATGTTAAACAGCACTGGTCTCAGTACCAGCCCTTGATGAGTACCACCACTCAAGACACTCCTCCATTTGGACACTGAGCCACCGATCACAACTCTTTGGGTGTGACCATTCAGCCAGTTCCTCATCCAAAGAGTGGTCCATTCATCAAATCCATACTGTTACAGTTTAGATATCAGAATGTCCCGTGGGACAGTGTTGAATGATTTGCACAGGTCCATATAGACGATGTCTGTTGCTCTGCCTTTGTCCACTAAGGTTGTGGCCTCATCATAAAAGGCCACCAAATCAGTCAGGCAGGACTTGCCCTTAGTGAAGCTGTGTTGACTGCCATCAATTGCCCCTTTATTATCCACGTGCCTGAGCAGAGCCTTCAGGAGGAGCTGCTCCATGATTTTGTCAGGCACAGAGCTGAGACCGACAGGCCTGTAGATACCCAGGTCTTTTTTTTTCCAGTTTTGAAAATGAGGGTTTTATTTCCCCTTTTTCCAGTCATCAGGAACTTCAGCAGACTGCCACGACTTTTCAAATATAATGGACACTGGCTTTGCAACTTCATCTGCCAGTTCTTTCAAGAGGCATGGGTGAATCCCATCAGGAATTCAATGGGCCCACATTTTTCATTTTAACCAGAGACAGAACCAACCACTAAATTATGTGCTTATGACTCATATTAATGTCACTTCTAAACAGATTGAGAATATCTCTGATGCATTTACCACAGATTTTGAGATTACTCAGATTCTAAATCTTTACACTACCAATTTCTTCTAAGCCAAAATTCTGCCTACATGAAATCTGCAAAAGCATGAACAAAGATTAAGTTTGCAAAGGAGCATATATATGACTGTCATCAAGACAGAGAGAAAAAAATCCCTCTGAGATAAAAATTGGATTTATTAAATTTATATAATAGCTATTACTAAGAATTGTGGTTCTTATGTTTGTATAATGGACTACCTTTTGCAAGAAGACAGAAGAATAAATTCTGGGCTGAAAAGACTGAATATGCTAGTATACAGTAACCTGAGCAAGTTCTTGGGGGTAAGAATTTTGCTGTATATAGAAAGCTTTTTACAGTAATATGTCTAACATCACTCAGAGGATTCTCTTGAAGTGCTATGTATAAACCATGAGAAGAAAAAGAGGGTTAAGCAGAAGTCTTCAGTTTGTGTAAGCATTAGTTACACTCAGCATTGTGTCAGAGAAGAGATGGTAGGAAACTTAAATCAGCATGTATAACGGAGGAAGTATAATTGCCCAAACATTGTTTTAACAGATATTTTCATGCTTGAAATCATAAAAGAAAAGGTTGTCATTGAAGTTACAATAATTGCATAAAGGAAGAGTCACTATAAAATGGACAGGATGTCAGAAAACAGTCTTAGCAACAGAAGCATGACTTACACAGAGCTGTTCCTCTCAGGACTTAGTTCTGCAGAAGAAAATCCTTTTCAAATACTAGTGGAGGAAGTCTGTCTACCTCTGGGTGAAAACAACAGACCAACACATTCTAAAAACATTACACCATACTTTCACATTAATTCAGGCTTAAGATTTAGGGCTTAAGGCTCTAAAGATTTCCAGGAAGATGTACAACTACAAGACCATCCAGCATCAATACAACTCCCAATGTTTACATGTATCTGTATCAGCTAAATTTTCTAGGATTTATCAAGCTTTAGTTTAAGCTTCACCTGATTTTCATCCAGCTTATTTCTGTGTTCTTCTCAAGCTTCTAATAATCTTGTCAATAGATAGTTTTGAAAATAAACAGCTTTGCAACACGAGCTCCTGGCTGTTGTTAAAGGGGAAAAAAAAAAAAAAAATTAAGTTTTGCAGGAGCTCAAGTAAGAATTAAGATTAATTACTGGGATGTTGTTTGAAATGTTCAGAAGCAGCATGAACACATTACAGGGGAATGTCTTCTGTAGAGGCTATAAGGATGCCACTGTCACTGGGGAGCAAAAGCATTACAAGCATGCACAGAAGTGGCAGAAAAAACTGTCAAGTGAGAAAATTAGAATGATAAATATGTGGAAGAAATGTTATCAATACAAGCAAGCTAGTAGTTTCAGTGAGACTACATTATAGGTGCTTGTTCTAGCATACAAGTAGGAAAATTGTAGAAAGATTTAATTTTTTTCAGTGTAGATGAAGCACTTAAGCTTGGAAGTCTATGTATACAAGGGGGCCTAATGTGACAAACAACCTCTTCTCATGTAGTCTTCACCCTTTCTTTTGTGCTAAGAGCTAAGACACTAAAATGTGAACAAAGGGTGTTTAATAAATTCTCCATGTCTATTTCAAGCAACCTCATGCAAATAGCTACTACAAAGCAGGTATAATCCCCATTTTCTGTTGTGTGTAGCAAAAAATTTGGGAGAAAATAGCATAAAAATTCACTGTTTGCTACAGAAAGCTGAAATAGTGGTAATGGCAGAGAAGAACTGTAGGTCATCCTTTCAAATACTGCTTTAGAAAAAGGTGAACACAGTATTTGGTGTCCAGTTTTACTTCATTACCAAAAAGTCTACCCCTGCACATTACTCAGGATAACAGCTAAGCTGTCCTGTTCTGGACATATTAATTTTTAAAGTCCAAACAAAAGAGCTCCTGGATTTCTTTAGTTTTCTGTATATCGAGTTACTCAAGATACTTTGAGTACCTTCCTGGGACTAAGGCTGGGACCTAATGGGCACCAGCTGTGTTCCTCTGCTATGTCTAATCACCTGTTTCTGCTATTTTTCTCTTTTCATCAGATCCATTCTCTTTGTTCCCAGTTTAGGATTTTACTTCACTGCTGTAAATTGCTATGTACTTACATTAAGGACTTTTGACAGCTTTAATTTGCCCATTTTGCTCTGCACCTTGTTCCATCTTTGGATTGCCCTATTATCTCCACACAAACTTTCCCTCTGAGCTTCACATGTTCTGTTTTACAGACGTCATGTACTGCAGCTCTGCACTAATGCTCGGGTCCCTATGCTGGATGATGGCTTTTCTATAGCCTCTATGTTCTCTGCCTCCAAACACTGCAACTCACAAAATAAAATCCCTCGTTATGAGAAGAAAACCTGTGGTGAGTTCAGACACAGCACTATCATCTGGGACCAGCTCTCTGCTTACATGCTGGAAGGGTAAAGCTCAAAAAGGGAATAAGACATAACCCAAGCTGACGATTTCCATGCAGTCAGGAGGTGAGTAAAGAGTTTGTTCTGAAAGAGTATTTTAGAATAGCTCAGTTTTGGTTAAAGGAATTTGGGCTTCATAGGTTTCTTTCTACAGTACTTTAGAGCCTGTTCAACTACATAAAGTCAATGGGATCCCTTTTATTTATTTCAGGAGACCGTCAAAAAATGGGACATGGAGTACAGCTCAGTATTTCACCTAGACTGACACAAGGACCAGTGCTTGCATTGTGAAGAAACTGACACTGAATTAAATTTAAACAATAATGGAAATTACTGTAAAAATTACAATGAAAGAATCAAAATACTTTGCATAAAATTCAAATTTAGATAAATATATCTTTGCTGTAGACAGGAGGATCTAGCTCTCCCACATGTAGATAAAGGAAGAGAAAATTTATGAAAAGTTATAGATATTAAAACTGTTATACTGAACACTGAAAAGACATGCCCAGGCCTGTCTATTTAGCCAGTAGCAGAAATAAAAAAATACTGGTTCAGACTACCACCATTTTAAAGAACAAAAACTACCCTCTGCTACTTTTTTCAACATGGCAGAATTTCCTGATGAACTGCATCAATTGTTTCCATCAAGCACCACTCCACAAGTTAAAATTAGGAGCACAGATTCAAAATGTTATTTGACTTACCACAATAAGATGAATCCTGATGCAAAACTTCCTTAGTTATTTGACAAACGAATGAGGCAAGAGTCCCTATCTGCTAATACAGCAACATGACTCTTAAAGTCAGAGTATTTGGCTTTATCCTTGGGAGGCCAGACCCAGTTCCCTGCTCTGTCCCTGGCAGCTGTCAGATTGGACATGCTGCAAAGATTGACTTTAGCCCCTACCTGTGAAATGGAAATAAAAACAGCTGCTTGTATTGAAAAGGTATTGTGAAGACAACAGCCTGTTGGATGCTATAAAGCATATGGATACCATGACAATAAGGACTACAGAAATAGTTGTTGATGTGTGCATGTGTCTTCACATCTGCTTTAAATAATTCTGGCAACAGCTTGGTGAGAATAAAGACTACACTTCTCATTTGCCAAGCAGCTCTACAGCAACAAACCAGCTCTTGTAAACTTTGAAGAAATATGAGGAAGTTCAGAGCTTGACTGACACCAAGTTCATAAAACTAAGTTGATGATATTGCTTCTGATAACATGAATAACAGCTGAAAATATTTGCGATATACAATGTTCACTTGATGATATTTATGATATGATGATCACTAGTGATGATATTACAATCACTTATTGATATTTATAAATAAAACGAGGGGATAAGAAGATGGAGATTTGCTCTGCTCATGTGTACTTGCATGTATGAGAGGGAGAGGATGAAGAAGAAAGAATACATTTCTCCACATCTGTTCTAGATACAAGTTAAAAAAAAAATCTTTGAACAAATGACATTAGCTCCAAAAAAACTCAACAAAAGTGAGGAAATTCATTGCAGTTGTCTGTTAGTCCTTTTGAAGCTTATGGCCTTCTCTATTAAAGAACAATTTTTATATGATTTTTTTTTTTTTTTGTTAACATTCAGATTAGTTCATAAAGACAAAATTGCAAGATTTTAAAAATTACTATTGCTATTATTATTATTACAAAGTTTTTTTCCAAAGAGTTCAGCAATAATTTTATTTACTACATAGTTCTTTTGCTTAAGCACATGTAATGTATATGTACACAAAATTCAATGTACACATTGTATTTCCTCTGTGACCTTCACAGTGATGATTGCTTCTAAAGAAAAAACATTTGAATAAAACACATTATTTGTATGATTGCTTAATATAGTAATGAGCTGAGGGAATTAAACAGTATAATGGACTAAATCGTGTAAGGGACGTATCCTTGGTTGTCTGATAACAATTTCTCATCATAAACTGATTTAAGCTCATATAGGAGTTGTAAATTTCATGAACCAGCAGCAGAAAACTGTATACAAAGAGGTCATGTGGTCTCATTCCATCCTCTGATGGCTGAATTGGTCCACAGAGTGCTAAACCACACGTACATGGCATTTTGTCAAAGATGATTCTCCAGTCTTTTTTTTTTTAAGAGGGGTACCAAGTCACACTGAAAGCAATTACAGAGGGCAAACTGTTGTACTTGCTCTTCCATTAACAGATCACTGATGTGTTGGTGGAGAATACTGAATTAATCCAGGTTTTTTTATGCAAAAATAGTATTGTCTTGCTATTAATTTCTACAGTCTTATGCATATATTAAAATGATGAATAATACCCTACATAAGTCTCTATACTACAGTACTAGAATACAACGCTTCTATCACATTCTTGTAGCAGAAAATAAAAATAAAGAAAAAATGTTACTTACTTTAACATTTATGGTCTTTACTCATTTGCTCTGTCAGCTGCAGTCACAGGCTATGTTATTCAGGTGAGAAGTATTAACATATTGTAGTTGTGTGAGCATTTCTGTCAGCTGACAGATTTGCCTTGGAGAGATGAAACTGGATAGACCATCATTCAAACTTAAAAAGGACAAAAAAGGATCTGAAGACCATCCTTCATCCTTCTTAACAGCCCCTTGAGCAAATAATAAAATCTTCTATGGCTTTTCATCTGACATTTTGGCCTTTTCTCTGCTCACTGCTTACTGTGCCTAATCTTCAGCATGTTGCTATTCCCTAGCCAGGAAAGAGAGAAGAGCTCCTTATATGGCAATTAATTTTAGTAGTCACATTTTAAAACTTTTCCTTTTTTTTCCTTATAATGTTGTTAGATGATTTAGAAATCATTGCTTTTCATTCTTATTAAACATCATTAG
The DNA here is from genome assembly GCF_036169615.1 of Heliangelus exortis. NCBI lineage: Eukaryota > Metazoa > Chordata > Aves > Apodiformes > Trochilidae > Heliangelus > Heliangelus exortis. The sequence goes on along the minus strand of NC_092454.1, from coordinate 62,538,476 downwards.
CTTGCAGAGGAATCTAGCAGGTTTCAACATCAAACAACTACATTCCTGACTAGTTTGGAAGATTTGTCACAAAAAAATTGCAGCTCAAAATGAGTTCACACATATTCATACATGCAGGAGAAGGAATAACTCAAGGATACGAACTTCTATGCTCAGTTACACAGACATTTTGTATGCACATGTACCATATTGCACGATTCATACCATTTTGATTGTTGAAAAAAAGTTGTGTGGACATATTCAGGGCAAGATATGCCCTTTTGGCTATGCTTTACACCAAACAAATACACAAATTTCCCACTTATTTGGAACAGAGTGCTATTCTAATTTGCAAAAGAGTATAACAGAATTAGGTAAACTGAAACTACTTATTCATAATTCAGATTGCATAGACTCATTCCCAAATTCCTAGTCAATGTTTTTCTACCATTGAAAATTGTAGTTTCTATTAGCTCACATTTGCTGCTAGTAGAGGCAATGTTACCAGGAAGATTTTTTTTTTTTTTTCTAAAGAGTCCTCAAGATAAACTAAAGATTCACCATGATGAGTAAATTATTTCAAGTCAAAGACAGTCAAATGTCCCAGCAGATTTTGTTTCAGGACAGCATTTGACATGACTCTGTTGCTGGTTTCCTTAGGCAGACCAATTACTAAAATATATCTCACTGTTCTTTTCAATTATTTCCAGTAGTAGAAACAAGCCTCTAGGTAACAAATTTGCAGGAAAGAATCTAAGTTATCAACTAAACATGTTTTCAAACCATGAAAAAAGCAAAGATCCATGTGGACCTCATAAACTGGAAGACAGCTTGTAATGGAAACAATATACCCTTACAATTTCCTCTGTTATTGAGAAATGCATTTGGACGACTTCGTCTCCTATATCAAATTATGAACACAGATCACTAGAAAAAATTCCAAAAAGCTAAAGTATATAGGAAGTCTAGAATATGGGAACCTGGGGAAGATTTAAAACCAGACTTGTTTAGATAATCAGATGAAGGGAAAACAGGATTATAACTTTTCCGTATATATAAGGTAACTGCAAAGAATAAAAGGGAGTTGCTCTCCACATTGAGAGAACAGAGAGAGAGAGAACAGAGAGAAGACAACTCCATTTTATGGGGCTAGATGGGTCATGAGTAACACAATAATCTATGCATCAAGCTTGTACTTATTTCCTGAGGCCAGATTTCTGAAAAAATGTTAATATTTAGCACCTGGACATAACAAAAGATGATTATTTTCACAAGTGTTAGAATTTCAAGCTGTTATTCTCTGTTGTATTCATTATATTGCCATTTTTAAGTGCAGAAGCTCATTTGCATAGTAATTACAAAGCTTAACAAATAGCACTAATGGTTGAAAGAGGTACACTCAATTTAAATTACCTACAATAATACATTACACATTTTAAACTGCAATTTAAAAATGAAAACTCTTCAATCCTAATGTGCCATATAAATTCCAAAAGCTCAAAAATATTTGTCTTTTAAGAAGGTAAAACCTCTTCCTCAGTCCATTGTGAAAGCTTTGCTCTTTAGTGACTTCCAAAACCCTGTTCATAAATACTGATTAGGCACTATTTCACCATAGGGTGCAGCATTACTAACGCAGCTCCCTACCCAGGGCCAAATTGGAACTGTTAGTATAGTAAATCAGGCCAAAAGTCCTGGTAATTCTATATATGAGAGATCATCTTTAATAAATAGATGTTAACTAGGGACTCAGCTCATTATATTTTTAGTTTTTAAGGGTCAAATGCCAGGCACTGAATTAAAGGGGAAAAACTATGGACAGGGAATGCCTAATATGGTTGCACCATTTAAAGGAGAAAAAGCTTGAAGACACACACCATTTGCACTGAGGCTGGCTGACAAACACCAAAGGTTTTTTTCTGCTAAATAATGGGACACACATGTTGAAAGTATCATGAATTAATCAGTTTTTCAGCCTGTTATGAAAGGTGGCTGTGCACCTGCAGAGTTTTTTGACTGCTCTTTGGATTAGTCCTTTATAGCATCCTGCTAAGCATAAAACATATTAAATGTATTAGGAATTTTGCTTTAACTGTAGAATGGTTAAAGAAACAGTTTACTAATTAGGGAACCCATTAGCCATCAGTCATACTTTATTCATACTTCTTATAGTCACTAAATACATAAAAAGATAATTTCTAACTTTTAGAAAAAGGAAACTCCTCACCATGCTTGGGTTCCAAGGCTCTACTGTGGTCTGAGGAAATTTCTTGACAGAAACGGATGGTCTTTGCTACATTAGAGATTGGACTTCATAAGAAAACCTCCCTGTTCTAATGAAACTCACCCATGTGTAACCCTAGATGAAAGCCTTTGGCCCCTGGAGTACCAGAACTACTTGCTTCTCACATCAAGTCACTTCAGTAATAATAAAAGTCCCTGACAGAGCCGTGGATGTCTGAGAAGCAAGCGTGAGAGCATTGACACCAGAACTGTGAACAAAATGCCTGACATTAAAAACAGCGCAAAGAAAATCTGATACGCTGAAGGCTTGTTCCTAGCTTGGCAAAGGGATTGATTCTGCAGCCTGTGGTGCATTCAACACTGACATGTCTCTTGTTACTACCCTCCAGAGAAATATAGGGGAGCCTTCAAGAGAAACAAGGAATCAGTCTGGTGTGGTAAAAGATCACCAAACATCACCAGCCATGACAGATCATTCAGTTTCACAGAACTGCACTATGAGGGGAATCAAATACATTGCATTTCACTGCACTGGAACTTTAAGGATTTCCAGGGTGGAATGCAGACATTTCCAGAGGGTGGTAAACAGAGAAATATTTCTCCTTTCTAAAAACCATACATTTTCCCCTTTGTATTCTCTGCATCCCAGGAGCCTTAGTTTATCAGAGTAAGTCTTGTTCCTTTTTTAATGATGAAAAGCCAAAAGGCCTTTTTAGCTCTAAATACAACTTTTGTGTGTGTGTGTGTGTGTTACTGTGTGTTACCATGTGAAATTCTGTGATGTGACAAAAATAATCATATAACACTTTGGCTGGAAGAAGAAAAGGAAGATAGAAATTATTTTTTTGCTGAAAAACTTACCTACTTGACCTGCTTTATTTATAGGTCCAAATTTTGATAATCCAAAAAGGAAAAATCCTTCTTCTTGAGAGACCTTCTATCCAGTGTCCATATCAGAGCATATAACTCCAATGCTTTAAGTAATATTAGCTCTCTTTTCAAATAGAATCATCTCTGAACCTGGAGCATATAGGTAAAGGTTTCACATAAATCAAGAAAGTAGATGGGGCTAAGTATTGCTAAATTGAATTAGAATTTGGAAAGTGCTGATATGCTTTGACTCAGTTTACCAGTGTATAGCTCAAAATACATGGCTTACCATTGGAGGTATTTGTCAGCAACCTGCTGGTTTTGCAGCATCTTGGGAAGTCTCAGCTACAATATGTCATAACTCAGCGACTTGGAGACAATATTATAATGCTACAGAACAGACAAACACCATTGCAAGGCAATAGTCAGAACATGAAATCTATTGTATATAACCAGTATACTGACTAATTCCTGGCCCTTCACAAATTTGCAAAGAAACATAATTCAAGTGTTCTTTCTGTCTGTAGAAGAACACAGATTGATTGGTGACTTACAGCCCACTTACAGCTACATCATGATTTCCACTGATTTCTAGTGTAAGTGTTAGATAAGTGAAGTGGAAACCACTTTCAAGACTGCAGCCGTGTTCCCTGGTGGTGTGTATAATGAATGAATACATACACAATCATGTGTAAGAAAGGGAACCACAATCTGCTGGTCTTTTGTTAGAACTTAACCAATTTTATGTAGCAATTTAGGCAGGCTACAAAGGATAGTCAAGCTCCCTAGTATAATTCATGAGAACAAAATGTACACCTCTATTTTTCATAATAGCAAAACACAGTGAGTCTCATTCTAGCAAAACATGATTTTGCTTAATGCTATTTGCACTATAACATAAATGCTTTCTGAAAAAATACGTTTAAATACAATTCCTTTCCAGGCTTGAAAATAAAGGTTAAATTCCTGTATGCTTGACAGCATTTCAAATTTCAAAGGACAAACAATAACAGACTTTGCATTGCTTTTTCTGGCATTTGGGTATATTGACTGTATAATGAGTCCTTGGTTGTCCTTAACCAAAACTTTGTTGGACAGGTTCATTTACAATGCTCAAACAGAATGACCTTCCAATATGGCTTAGAGGCCCCCAGATTGCTGTAAATGTGACCTGACATTTCCTTATGGATGAAATATTAGATTATAGCAAGAAATATAATAACATAATTTTATTTCGGAGTCTAAGTGGAAGTGATGGTCAAACAGATTAAGATGTAAAATTCCTTTCTAAAATTAAATTATTTATAATCTGATGCATACCTCTTGTTTTATCTGCCATATAATACAATTATTTTATACAGTATAGTAGCTGTATTCATTGGTGTTGCTGACAGAACAAAAATAGTATCACTGTGAAGGGGGTGTCAAGAACTTTGAAAAGCAGTTATTCTGACTTTTAAACTTTTATCTTTAAAATAAGACAAATTGCATTTTTTGCTGTTTTTTATAATGGTATGCAGTTATTAAGCTGATTTCCTTTTCACCAATAATATTAGTCAGAACCATCAAATTTTAAGAAGCAGTCTTCTTGCAATACCAGTGTCCTAAATGACTATATATTTCAAACTTTCCATGTTTAATCAGCAGGCTTACCTCAGTTTCTGATTTTTTGCTATTTTGTGTCATCTTGTGCCCACAATCACCTGGATGTTCCAGAAAACCTAGGTTTAAAAGTCTAGACATTTCATAGGTAGCTCTCATTCAATTATTAAAAACTTAATTGCCATCAATTCAAGGAAGTGAAACTGCAGAATGCAAATCAGCAGTTTCGAAAATTTGGTCCAAGATCTTTGACACACTTTTAAAATTCTTTGCTTTTTCTGTGAAATTCTGACATGTTTTACTATATGAAAATTTATAGTTAATGCCCTCAATAGTTTAATTCTCCTGCAAAGTGCTATTGATCAGACAACATACTTGAAGGGCATGGTGAGCCTATAGTAATTAATTCACCAAAATGAACGAAATTTACAATGGAAACTTTCAATTTCTACCTTAAGTTATATAGTGTTGTTTCTTTCTTGCACTTTATCTTTGTGAAGCGTAGGGCTTGTTTGTAAAAAAACAAAAGCAAAATTAAGCTAATTAACTGGAAATACTGCAAATTTCCAGAAACTCACAGTTTATTCTTCCAGTTCCATACCAGCACAGTCTAAAAACTCCCTTTTGCTTAATGGCTGTGCTGTATTCTTCTTTCAGTAAAAGCATTGCACAATGCACAGATAAAACCAAAAAAAACAAACAACAAAAAATAAAAAACAAACCCCAAAAAACTCAGGAGTAATAAATATCAAATCCTGGTAATGTTGTGAAATGAGCCACCAGGAAGAGGCCACCTTCTATCAGCCCAGATGTTCTTAGTAATTAATTCCAGCAGTCAAAAAATAACTTCTCCAATCCCAAACATAAACACAGATGGGAAAAAAAAATTCAATCCTTTTCATCCTGGAGTATTTTGACCTTAGGATTATTTGATGCCATGGAATATCTCCCGCTTGTAACAGCAGACCAGAGCATCTTTTCTACATCCTGTTTGAATGAAATGGGCAAATAGCTTCAAGTACCAGGCACTGAAAATTAATCCTGACCAACATAATTGTTTAATCCCAGCTAAGCATACAAAATTCTGTAACTTTATCTAAATTGTTAAATTTGAATTTGATCAACATTTCTGTGAAAAACTTGTAGGTCTCTCTGCATATACTATCTACGTACATGTAATAATTATCTGAAGAAAACTTTTCATTTCCAGTGATACCACAAGTTTCATGCCCTCTTAGCTTACTACCAGTCTGTATTTTTCTACCAGATTTTTCTACCAGATTCTATTCAGATCAGACAAATCCATCATGTTCTTAAGATTGTATTTAATAAAATATAAATGGCAGTAGATTTCTTTACTTGTCAGTAGTGGTTCAGGATTTTAAAATCCTTTAAAAGACGCTGATACCTCTACAGCAAAGAATGGGGTTTCCTTCCCTCCTCATAGTCCAGTGCCGAGTGCCCACAAACCTGTGGTGCTTGGGTAGCAGGGGGGTGCACAGGGGTGGCTCCTGTGAGAAACTGCAGGAAGTTACCCTGGCTCCAATTCCAGCCCTCCCTTTGGCCAAGGATAAGCAAATAGGGGAAGCTGATGTGCCTCTGCAAATAACATGTTCAAGAAAGAGAAAACAAAACCTCCAAAAAAGACCTGAAGAGCAGAGGAAAGGAGGAGGTGAGAGCAGTGGTACAGTTGGAGGCACTGGGGGTGGTGAGGAAGGAAGGTGCCCAAGCAGAGATTTCTCTGCAGCCCACGGAAGCTGCCCCCTTGCAGCCCATGGAGGAGCACGGTGGGGCAGATGTGAAGAGGCAGCTTGTGCAGGATCATGGAGAGGGGCAGATGTGGATCTGCAGCCATGGAGGACCCCGTGTCAGGGGAGGTGACTGCTCCTGAAGCAGCCGTGACTCTGTGGGCAGACCGGGCTGGAGCAGTTCCTGAGGGACTGCACCCCATGGGAGGGACTCATGTCAGAGGGGTTCCTGAAGGACTCTCTCCTGTGAGAGGGACCCTGCGTTGGAGCAGGGGAAGGCTGTGAGGAGTCCTCCCCCTGAGGAGGAAGGAGCAGCAGAAACACCCTGTGGGGAACTGACCCTGAACCCCCCTTGCCCATCCCCTGTGCCCTGAGGGGGAGGCAGCAGTGAAGGGACCTGGGCCTGGGGAGAGGGCAGGGGGGATGAGGTGTTCAGATCTGGTCACGGTTTTTCTTTCTCCTTGTATATCAGGGTTTTTTGGTTTTTTCCTTCCCAAGTTGAGACTGTCTGGTGTTTTTCTATTACCATAATTAGGGAATGCAAACCTCCGGGTCCTCACCTGGATTAATGAGCCTCTGGGTGGATTTTCTCCTCCCGGTCCCATGGGTGAGAGGAGGTCCGATTGGTACTGGCTGGACCTAAACTGTGACACAGCATATTCCTGCATGTCATCAAACCCTGAGTCACAAAAGCTCTGTAATTTATAGGAGCTGCTCAGCAAAGCTTACCATAACACCAGACATTCCTGAGACCATCTGTGGAGGATCTTGTCACAAGCAAAATACCCAAGAACCACTTGAGGAAAAGGAAGTAGTAGTATTTATCAGCATGACTCAGTACCTTAGATGTTTGAGGTGACATCCTTAGTCCACCAAACAACTTAAAACATGTTGGTGAGGTCAGAGATCCAGATGTAAAACACTGTGATGTGCCTTCAAAGTCACATAGCTCAAATAGGTGAAGGCAACAGCAAATTTGTACCCTTGCTGCTTGCTCTGTGAAAAAATGCCTGAGGACAGAAACAATGATGAAGCTCCCAGGAGAAGAGTGACCTTGCTATTTCCTGGTCAGCATGCTCTACATCCTAGCAAATATCTTTCACAGACCTGTGTGTCACCTTGAATTCCTTCTGTTGATATCAGATCTCATTTTCTATGTAACATTAATCTGACCTCATTTAGCCCAAGTACGATTTTGGGAAGAGCTTTGGGTATGTTGTGAAATACATGAAAATCATTAAAATCATTCAATTGGTTAGAGGAACTTCTCGTAAGTAAATACATATCATTTGCCCCTCAAGTAACAGCATTTAGCCATTTGTACCCATTTCTTAAGGATTTCTTAACTGCTTTGCAATATCCCAAAACAGAGATTCTTTTTTACAGCAAATCAGGTCAAAATTATGTATTAAAAAAAAAAAAAGAAAATTAAGGAGAAACATTTGGTTTGTACCTTTAGGAACTTAAAACCCTCTCCCCTCATGTCCCCAGAAAACCCAAAAACAAAACCCAAAAAAACCAAACAACCAACCAAAAACACAAACAAAAACCCCACCCACACACAGAAAACCCAAACAAAAAAACCCAAAACAAAAAAAAAGCAAAACCCACCAAAACAAAAAAGCCAAACATAAAGATGCAAAACCAACAAAAAACACAAACTAAATCCATAAACCACTTTTTTTGCTACTGTTGTACCTGAGCATGTTCTTCCCACAGCAGAGATTTGATCACAGTGAGAAAACCATTTTGCTTCTATTGCAGTATTTTCAAATGAGTAGGATGTCTCAGCCACTTGTAACACATCTTAATTACATTTTTAAAGAGAACCTGAATTAGCTGAAAGCAACTTAATTAAAACTTTTTTTCACAGTTAAAAAAACTGTAAGAAATACATAAAAATACATACCCTGCAGCACACCAATCACATTACCCTATACCCATTTCAATTGCATACCTAAAGACAGCACAAGGCCAGCAAATCATTAAGGCAGTAGAATGTTTAAGGAGTGCTGGCTGAACACTGTCACTGTAGATTACTGTCGTTTCTCTATCCTCCTGTTTTCATCCATCTTACATTTTTTCCAGTTACACTGGTCACCTATTTCATACAGACTTCTGTTTGGTTTCTTTATTACAATAGGTAACCTGCTTTAGGAAGATACTTACTACTGAAATGAGAAAAAAATGTTCCACCAAAGCAGGTTCATCTTCACCAGACTTAGAAATATGCTGAGTTTCTGGTAGGGCATACACAATCCCTTTTGATAATTGTTGGGCCTATGGGAGAGACAGCTGCATGTGTTACAAATTAAATCTTCAGCTACTGCACTTGAAAAATTAACTCCAGCATTGATTTTAGCTGAGAAAAAAATCCCAACACCATGTAAACATTTATGTTCTGTTTCAACAGTTAAGCTGTCTCTGCTGTAATGGACAGGAGTTTGCAGAAGTGGCACCAACCACTGTTACTGTCCCCACTTATCCACTACTAGCAGGGCAAGAGGCCCCAGCAAAATCCTCACGCAGCCCAGTCTGAACTGTGGGAGGAATGATGCCCAGATTATGCTAAACCAGTGCTAGATAACAGTAGGAAAGCAGCAGTCACACCTGTGGTGCAGAGAACAAATACTACAGAGCACCAGGCAGGCTGCAACCCACCAGCTCATGCTGATGGACACGTTCGTTTTTTCACAGATCTAGAAAACATGTGTGATTTGTCCACGTATATAGATGGAAATATTTGTGATGTGACTGTGCTATCTGATACTGGTTGGAGTTCTGCTGCCAGGATTCAATCCTTTAACAGAAATTTATTTGGTGTGATGTAGATTTTTGATTTAAGTTTCTATTCTAAAAAACCTTTTAAAAATAATTTTATTAAATCTATTAACAAAAACCTCTCCATTATCTCAAAAATACCCCATTGCAATGCTATAATGCATAAAGCTTCACAATTGTTCATATATTATTGCAATCAGTCTAAGTAATAACATTACACAGTTTTCCATTCTGATTGAAATTAGCACAAAAGAGAAAAATGGGTTTAGTATTAAAACCATGGGTCAGATCTCTGCTATAGTGAAGACTGTCATTTGTAAAGGCTAAATAGTCATTAGCAAAATGACAGAGTAACAATTAAATTAGATTGCCTTTTACAGTATGACAAAAAAAGCCATGGCATTGTTTTTGCTTGCTCTCTTTATATTAGCACAGGGTTTTTTTAACTTATCTTCTTGGTTTTCTCTTTACACTAGGTAAGCAGACTCACAGATATAAAACAAAGCCTGGAGAGCTTGCTGATTTAAGAAACAGTTATAGTAAAACTCATGGTGAGTAGCCAATATATTCTGTATAATTTGGACCTTCTGGGTATAGGACTTAGATTAAGTAAATGAGAATTCTGTTAAGAAATGTTACATTATAATTTAACAAATCTAGTGGTAAACATGGCACATTTAAAATGTAATTGAAATTATTTTAATTCAAATAATTTTGTAAGGGAAAGGTTTACAAAGGCTAACAAGTCTATCCTACAAATGCAGGCTGATGTCATATTAAAAGCAAATCTTTCAGATTCCAAATGGTAGTTTAACTCACAATGAGAAGAGACTGAATGAACACAAGCAGATCATTTTATAAGGTAATAAACATACCTGAATGAAAATATCATTTATATTAATAAGGGTAGAAAAACCTAATAAAAACAATATCAAGTTTGCACAGCTGCTTTGTGAAGGAGTACCACTCAGAAAATGATTTCGTTAAATGATAATCCTAAAGTCTGGGTTATTGATGTTATTTTATATGAAGTTATGTGTATTTAAAAGTAAATGTACAAATTCTCATTATATTTATTACATTCCACTGGTTTCAAATGTCTTATTCAAATCCTTGACCAAAATTACTAGAAAACTACTAGAAAAAAGTTAAAGAATTGATATTTATAACCTACTAAAAATAGTCCAAAATCTACTCTGCTGCAAAGGAATTTAATTCTAAAGTTGGAAACTTTATTGGAAACTTATTCATAGCATGTGTCGTAGCAGTAGTCTTTTGCCTAGTCTCAGACATTCATTCTTCAGCTCTAATTTGATGCCAAAATTTCCTTTGGATTTGAGCAACATATGTCATCTATGGAAATAACGTTAAGAGGAGAAAAGTGTGTTTTTCCTCACACTCTGAGGGTGAGGAAAAAGAGTGATGAAAACAGTCTGCATAAGGACAAAACCTTTCCCTAAAATGGGTACTAGAAAAATCAGGAAAAGGAGACCTGAGGTTATGTGAAGATGGCCTGAAGATCCACACATCCATCTCCACTGCCGGCCTGCCTTCCACTTCATCCTCTCAGGTTTGGTGCTTCCTCAGCTCCGATACACCAGACTTTCTAATTCTTCCTCTGGCAGCATCTTACTCCTGCTCACCACCCTGTATTTCTATCTGACAGCCTTCACTGACTGTGATGCAAGCTACAGCACAGTGGCAGCATTTTGGTAATTTTTCACACGGCTGCAATGTTTTGGATCATTACTGCAAGTCTCTGGGGACACACCATTTAGAACAAGTGCTTTGGCAATCTATTTAGAAGACGCTTAATTTTTGTTCAGGTAAAACTGTTTCGTCTGCTCTCTTTCATGCTTCAAAGGAACTATCACTCACACGGGAGTTCATCTTTTGCATACAAATTATTGACAAGATGTAGTGTCATCAGCCAGATCGTTTGCCAAGGAATTACATATGCTACCTCAGAAAACACAGGGAAAAATAAAACGAGAGCTTCCAGATGGTACAAACTTTTCTTTAGTCATTAAAATTTAATGGCAAATTAGGAATATGTGTGCAAGATAAGTTAGTATATTAATTTAAACTACTGGGTAGCTGTAATTTGCCAAGAATGTACTGAAAGACTCATCTTGTACTTTTTCAACCAAGATGAGAGCCACTAGCACCAAAATTTCTTTCTTGAAGGTGTTCTGTGTAAGTCTCCTCCAGCAAGACATTCAGAAAAATCTGTGATTGGATTACAGAAGGTTCTGAGCAATTATTCTTTTGAAAGTCAAGCTACTTTTATGTGTTTCAGACCAGGTACCTCATTCTTCAGAGAAATCTTCATCAGGAAAATAAATAACTAAGGATTATTTCAATACTGTTGTCTTATCTCTGACTCTTCTATGAAGCTGAGATATGAGCATGTTGCCTTTGCAAAAAGTCTGCAACAGACCACAGCAGGTTGTATTCTATGTGCCTAAGTGTAATCTTACACTAATGCATGAATTTTGAATGACTGGAAAACTGCATTGAGGTAAGTCTCACTTCTATTCATGGAACCTGTGTTTTCATATGGGCTTAGCGCCCATATATGCTCTTAAATAAAGAGCACAGACTTTCAAAACCTTCAGTCATTTTTCTGCTCCATGTCTCCAACAGCTCATTTGTGGTTAAAAGCCATGGTGCTAGAGCTGAATTTGGTTCCTGCTACATAACATCAAGACACCTGGGAAGACGATCCAGAGCAGCCCCACTGGTTGTCTCATAACTGAATAATTAGGCACATCCTGCTTATACACCTGAAAGTGTGCATGGAGTGTCTCATTCCTACATAACACAACTGGACAGTGGTCTCCTGGGGCTGTCCTGTGGCCAGTGTGAGGCAGACAGGTAGGAATAAAGGTTTTCCTGGAAAGAGGAACACTGCGTGCCTCATAGGTGGGAAGACAGCGCAAGCAAATAATGAATCTGAACTCTGTAAAGGCAAAATGGCCATGAATTGTCATGGACTGTGAGTGCACTGAGCTTCCTCCAGTCCACAAAGAGGAAAATGTAAATATAGAAAAGTCTTACGTGATACCAAGGGACTTTGCCTTTTCCCTGCTAAGCAAAGGCAGCCCTTTGCTCTGCATAAAATATTCTGCAGGTTTCATCTTTTAATCTCTAAATTTGTCATCACTGCAGTCCCTAAAACTAGGCATCAGCATGTTCAGCAGTAGTTATGAAAAGCATATTAACACTTTTGTTTATTGGTGTTTAAAACTGCATAGGACAGGGCAGTTGTTTACAAATTCCCTTGTTGCAGCTTTTGCATCTGCAGGCACTGCAGGGAGAGCATCTGTTGTGAAATTCCTGTCAGAGACCACCACACACTTCAGTGACAGAGGTATTTTCAGTGGGTTTTCTCTGCTCATGGATCCAACAATATAACTAACCTATCAGGATTCATACTTGGGATTCCTTTCAAAAAACCCTGCCTGTTGCATTTAAATGCTCCTTGGATTTAGTTATTTTGAATAAATAAGTAACACGAAACCGTCTGGTGCCTGTTTGTTTATAAAGTACTGCATGCTTGTGCTGTGCACTGAAAAGCAGCATACTCAATAGCTGGGATTACTGAGCCTGGACTGAGAAGTCTCGATTTCATCCTAGCTCTGCCATGATTTACTGTGTGACTCTTGGACAGTCCCTTCACCTTCAAAAGCTTCTGTTTCTTTCCTTTTTTGTGTTGTAGCTATTTGGAATACAGTGTCGCCTACAACAAGTACCTTCCCCCTTATTTGTACAGCACAAGGAGATACAACCTGCACTGCGGCATCTGAATTCAGATTGTTTAAACTGTACTAAGGCTGCAATAAACTAGAAGCATTAATATAAATATTTCCTTTGTACCACAAAAACATGTAGCATTTCTTGATCATTCCAATACTGCTAATCATTGCTGAATGCAGGTAAGATTGCAAGGGGAATGTACTTATATTTTTTGCATTTGATGCAAAGTAGTCCTTTGGTTTGAAGCCATTTGTTTTTATATTCCGGATGTGATTCCCCAGAGCAGGTCACAAGAAACTTGGTCATTACAAGATGAAAAAACCTGGGCAAACAAGACTAGCCTTTTACTAATTTAGGAATTTTTCTCAAATTCATTGTTTTAGTTTGGGTTTGAGGTGGTTTTTGCTCACTGCCTATACTGGGAAAATGCTCTAGAACATCCTCCCTCAAGCAAATTACTTACAGCATACACTTGCTACTGGAAATTTGGCTGTTCTTTTTAAATAAAAATGTTTCAAGCCAAAAAATAAATACCTGCCTTTTCACCCTGAAGATAATCAGTGTTTTACTTTTGACTTCCCATTCAGCACCTGAATGGGAGAAATCCCTTTGAGAAAACTGCACTAGTCTAGCTTAAAAAAGGAGAAGCTGTGGTGAAGTGGGGACACCACCTACCCCAAGCAGTGTTACCTCTCTACCCACAGCTGCTGAAGCACCAACACCCAGTGGAAGATAAAACAGCTTGCACTGACCCCTCGTTCAGCCCCACAGCTGCATCTGCAGTACCACCCAGACACTGCAGCATACATTTAACCTTGTTGGTAACACTGATGTTTCCATTGGATGCATCACTTCTGCTTTAAATACAACTTTTTGGAAACTGAATAAAATATTCAGATTTTTGTAACAGAAAACTGAGTTGCCTTAATGATACTGGTGTTCCTAGAAAAGGATTGTTGTATTAGTGTGGATACTACACCACTACAGAGGTGTTTTTGCTGCCACAGTTACTCCTGTACAGGAAAGATAATTAACTATACAGATACAAAGCAGTTCTACATGGCTATAAATTCCCCTATTCTCAGCACTCAAGCTGTGACAACTTTAAGGTTTTAAAAAATAATTTAATAATTGATTAGATCCGTAATTAAAGGATGAAATTTACTGATTTCAGCAAAATGGAGGAGAAGAAAAACAAACAAATAAGCAAATCAACAAACAAATTAAAACAACAAAAACCCCCACAAGGAATAAAAACAAACAAAAAACCTAAACAAACAAACAAAAAAACCCAAACCCTTCCCCAACAATTTAAAAGAAGAATCACTCTAGTGGTTTGCACTGTTTGTACTCAATTTATTTTTTACAAGATTGAAGATAAACTGCTGCAAGAGTACTTACATTTAAAAAGGCCTATCTTCCTGGCTAGGTAGTTAATTATTTTTTGCCCTTTTAGCTACTACTATTCCCAACACTTAGAAGAATGAGATGGAAAATGGTACAGTGTAAGTCTCTTTCACTCAGACACATCAGAGAATATTGTATGTAAATTTGTTTTCTTAGTATTTGCAGCTAATATGTGGGCTAAGTTTTCAGTAAATTCAAGTAAAAATGCTTAAATTCAGTAATATATAATCCCAGACACCAAACAGTTGGTGGCCTCTTGATCTTAGTGTCCAGGAAAGTGCATTGGAAGTTCACAGACCTAGGCATCTGCATAAGTCCCAGTTAGGTCAGGTGAAATATAGCAGGCAGATTTCAGAAGTGAACAGGGATACCAACCCTTATCCTACTTACTACCATAGATTAGAATTTCTCCAGCAACCCACCCAGTTTCTGCACTTCAGGACTGTCATGATCAAGCTGGACTGCAAAAAGTCTGTATTTCAATTTAACCTTAATTAGCACATGGTGAAACTGACCTTGCCAGCTACACTAACACTGCACGAAAGCCTAAAGAAGCTGAGGGAATCAGCCAAGTCCCTAACAATCCTCAGGGTCATGCTGGTTTTATTTCCCAAAAGGCCTGACCTGAGACAGATCAACAGATCTGAGCAGACCCTGGTGGCCCCTGCACTTTTTTGTCCTCTGCAGGACTTGCCCATGTTACTCAATCTCTCACAAGCAGCTCTGCAATGTGCTTCATTAGTGATGATGGATAAACTGCCCTGGTCAGTAGTTTGTCAATGTGATGCTGTCTCTGCACTCCTTGACTCTGGGGGCAGCTGCTGCACACTTGCAGGGTGCACAGACAGTGTTATGGACACTTCTGACCCCTCTGGGGCAGGCACAGCCCCTGGATCCCACCAACTCTTCTACCCATATGGCCCTCACCTGAAGCATTGCTTAAATGTTAAGGTTTGTATAATGTGCTGTCTGCTGCTGATCTGTGATGAAAATGCAGGTTGTAAGCTCCATCTCAACCAAGGCACTGACTGAGTCAGTCCCAAGCCACTAATGCTGGTATGTACCCTTGACAAATGTATTTTGTGTCATTAGCTTTGTGCAAGTTTTTAAAATGTAGAAATAACTACAGCCTTGTGACTTAAAGTTTCTGCAGTTTAAAAAGACATTAACAAATACCAGAGCTTTGAGCTTCTGGAAAACAGCATCTAGCAGAGCATACAATTACAGCTTTATTCAGGATGATATTGACATTGCTGCAACTCACCAAGCTATTATCATTCTACAGATTTATAAAGCAAATCAGTATTATAAATTCCTGTGTGCATGCAGAGCAGCAAACAAAGGTCAGATCTTCAGGCAGGTATAAATGGTATTATTTTCTTCAGCTTCCAGGAAGAAAATTTCCATGTCTCTGACTATTTTCTCAGTCTCCTAAACTTTGGCATTCTGATTACACTATTAACAATGCAATCTTAGAGTTCTATAAAAGTTAGGTTTGATATTTTATTCTTTTCTTGCACCTTTAATTTCAGAGTGTGAAGAGTATCCACCTGACAGGGAAAATAAGTATTAGGACTGAATTTCTACCTAATCCATGCTTGTTGAGACAAATTATATCTCTCAGCACAGGATGAAGGTGTCATGTAGATGATCCATTCCCAGGAAAATTCCCACTAGTTTCTCCAGCAGCAGTTTGGCTATAAAGGAGACTGGAATGAAAATGGAGAAGAATCTGTGAATTAGTGGTAAATCTATTAATAATGCCACAGGGACTGATAGCTCAGGCAGTGATTCCACGTCATTTATTGCCTCCTCAAATACTGGAATATTTAGTGATTTCATAAGAATCTTCTTAAAGATAGTATATGATTTAATTCCCTGTTGATATAGAAAAGCCTCAAAATATAAACCATCATTATTAAAATCTAATAGGCAGATGAAAAAACTAAATCCTTTCTTACAATCTCATAGCTTTCGAATCTTATTTTTGGAGCTTCTGAATGCCTGTGGTGACACACAAGCACAGTGTCACACAGATGAAGTCAGGTGTGGGACTTTCCATGCAAGTTTCTTCCACATAAATAGTGAAGGCAATGGTCACTTTTTTCTAGTATTTCCCATTCCAGGCATGCTGAGCAGCGGGAGCTTAGACCCCTAAACCTAACAATTCTCTCTTCCTTGGGGTTGGAGAAATAGCAGATGAAGGTTGCTCTGAGAGGTGCAGTTGATGTGCACAAGGGCAGGGCTGCCACCCAGAGGGTCCAGGGCAGGGGTGGAGAGGAGCAAACAGGGCTGTATGGGCTCGGGGGCATGAGCTCTGTGCAGTCCTGCCCCAGGCAGGCAGTGATGCTGGTGGGGCCAAAGGCAGCCCAGGGGAGTAAGTCCTGTGATTTCAGGAGGATTAGCATTGTGCCTCAACTAATAAGCAGCCTCCTCACTAAGGATGCTAACCCAAGAACATTTCTGGAATTTTGATTTTCAGCTTGTAAAGGTTTAATGGAACCAAACCAAAAAAGCTTTTTAAAAGGTAAGATGTGAAATAGGAAGCTTGTGATGCATGTCTTAAGCTCATTAAATTTTACTTTTTGGAAAATATTTACTACAGTGTATTGCAGGTAAATTAAATAAGGTGAATGGATCTCTCCTAAGGGCACAAACTGAATTAAACCAGGAAGAAACTAGATGTAATTGTATTGCATTTTGTAGAAATAAGCAGCAGGAATTACTTATCCTGACTCAGATCCTTACCTTTGGTAAGACTTAGAATTCATCAGCTAGAATTTTTTTTTTCACTTCAAGCCAAAGAGGCAGATGAGGAAAATAGTAAAAGACAAAACAACTTTCAAATCTTCCTGCATTTTACATGTGAAGGTTATATAGTAAGTTCAGAAAAAGTCTGAACTGCCAGACAGCAGTTTCCTGCTGGCAAATTATACCACAAATTATATACAAACCGCACCTACCTTTTTTAATTATAGAGAAAAATATATGATCTAGTTAACAAGATTACATTTTAGCTTTAAAAAATCCATTTTTATAAAACATGATTTCCCTTGCATCAGGCAGATATGTGCAGATAATTGTGCATCTACACTCCAGAATAGATAAATAATAAGCAAAAGAGGACACGATAAATAAGGAAAGCTACATTCAATACCACACAAGAAAAAGTGTTAGCAAAAAGGTGAACTCTTAGAAGAAAATTATGTTTAAAAAAGATATAACCCTGTGTCAGCCACAGATCAAAAGGCACGCATAAGATATAGCACTAAATATCTAAATATCTTCAATACTTTTTGTTCTGGGGAGGGTCACTGACAAAACATAGGAAGATTTGTACATTGGCTTGGAGTGCCTAGAGCCTGCCTCACCCTAACCCCACCACCCCAAAATGGCTCCGAGTCTGGGCAACACTACACCGTTATGGATGGAGTCTCCACCACCATATATTTGTGTCCTGCCTTGACACACATCTCTGAAATGCTCTCCTGGAGCTACTCAGTAAAGAATTATTTTCCATGACATTTTTATTGCTGGCTACACTGAAGACTGAAGAATAGCCAGTATTAAAAATTAATTATATATAGCAACAATCAAGCATTTCCTTGTTAGAATACTGACAGACAACATGACTGCACAAGTGTCTATCTTCAGTGTATTTCTCCAAGTAGGAGCCTCAATTCAAATGGATCTGAGATTACAAATTTTAAAGAGAGGACATGAAGATTTCCATGAAAAGATCTTGTAAATTAGTGGATTTGCCGTACTCATGAGAATAAAAAATGCATGATGTCAGTCAAAGAGTAACTGGTGAAAAAACAAGCAGGTAACACAAATAAACATCAAATTGCACACACTGATAAAGCTCACAAGTGTGGAACATTTTCACAGATTCTACTTCTCTTGCTTGCAGGCCAGAAAAGGTAGGGTGGTCCCTCCAAGTTCACATTTATCCCTTGTTTATGACTTACCTGCTTAAAGTATGGGATCAGTTTACAAACAGCTAAAGGAATCAGGCTAACTGAGGTCAGTGGTAGCAGTATTTTGGTTAAATCCTGGTCTTACGGGATTTGTTCAAATCTTACAGAGCAAATAGCAAAATAGGTTTGTTTCTTCATTAATATACTGGTAATGGACAGTCAATATGAAGAATATAGGAGAGTACAACAAAAAACTAGCATTTTAGGTAGTTAGTGTTAAAGGAGCTTGGCAGTTAAATGGAGAGAGAGAATCAGTGTATGAACAAACCACACATGAAATTATTGAAAAATGTTATAATTTTAGTAATCCTTGGGGACCTAACGTAAACGTAAATGTAAACTTTTTGGTTTTTATCTGAAGAGCAGGCATTTCTTAGATACAATTTTCTGTATTCTCTTTTTGCAGAAAGAGACGGAAACAAGTTTTGGTTTCCTCCCACTATGAGCTCTACTGACTGCTGAGATGAATGGACATGACTCGATAAACCAGATAAAAAAAGGGGGGGAGGGGGGAATTGGTTCAAAGACACCCTTTAGAAATGTCAGGGACTTTTGCACCTGGGGGTCAGCAAACTTCATGGGATTCTTTGTCAGGTCAGTAGATGGGGCTCTCAGCGCCCTTTAACAGAGAGTCCCCCACAACAAGCACCCGTCACTTCTTTTTGTGGTAACGTATGTGCCTTTCTGGTAGAGCTTCACTGCACTGTATGTGTTCATGACTGTCTAGACACCTTAAAGCAGCAAATCTGTTGTTGGCACTAGTGTTGGGGGATAGGAGATGGGATTTGGTCTTGTTTTTGTGGGTAACCAGGATCCAAGGTGTCTCAGTATCAGTGGTGTCTGATAAGTATTATAATTTTGCACCTATCTGCCTATATCCAACTCAGCTACACTAATGCTGCAGAGAATTTCTGTTTCTTGTGATTCAGCTACCTGATGCAACATGTCCTGGTGGCAGGAGGGTAGGAGAACCTTTGTTTCCTGTGAAGTCTCCAACCCCTGCTATTGCCTCAGGGATGTTAGGATGTGGCTCCACCAATCAATCTCCCTCTCACACTCTCCGATACTCCTTAGCTTTTCTACGTCCTCTTTAAGCTCTGCAACCATGCTGAGATCATCATTCACCTGGTTGCACCTCACACAGGCAGCCTGTGAAGACCAAGATGGGGAGCAGAATGAAGCCCCCATAGTCCGGGAGGAAATGATAAGTGCCCTGTCGTGCTGCATTGATGTGCACAATCTATGGGACCAGATGGGATCTACCTGAAGGTACTAAAGGAGCTGGCAGAAGTGCTCACCAAGCCACCCTGCATTATTTATCAGCAGTCCTGGCAAACTGGGGATATTCCAGTTGATTGGAAACTGACAAATGCAACACTCATCCACAAGAAGGGCCAAAAGGATGATCCAGGGAACTATAGACCTGTCAGTTTGACCTCAGTGACAGGAAAGGTTATGGAGCAGGAGATATTGAGTACCATCACATGGTACATGCAAGACAATGAGGTGATCAGGTCCAGTCAGCATGGGCTTATGAAAGGCAGGTCCTGTCTGACTGACCTGATCTCCTCCTACAACAAGCTGACTCACCTAGTGAATGAGGGAAGAGCTGTGGTCATTGTCTATCTGGACTTCAGCAAAGTTTTTAACACTGTCTCTCACAGGATTCTTCTTCAGAAACTTATGGCACTTGGCTTGGATTAATATACCCTGCATTGGATAAAAAATTGGTTGGATGGTGAGGCTGAAAGGGTCGTAGTGAATGGATATAAATCTGGCTGGTGAGAAGTCAAAAGTGGTGTACCCCAGGGCTGGGGGGTGGTTTCCCCTGGGCTGGGCCCTGTTCTCTTTAATATCTTCATTAATGATTTGGATGAGGGATTGAGTGTACCCTCAGTAAATTTGCAGATGACCCCAAACTAGGTGGCTGTGTCAATCTGCTGGAGGGTAGGGAAGCCTTACAGTGGGACCTGGACAGGTTGGACCAATGGGCCAAGGTTAACTGTATGAGGTTTAACAAGGCCAAATGCCAGGTCTTACACCTGGGTCATAACAACCCCATGGTAAGCTACAGACTTGGGGAAGTGTGGTTAGAGAGCTGTGAGTTGAAAAGGAACCTGGGGGTGTTGGTTGACAGTCAACTTAATATGAGTCAGCAATGTGTGCAGGTGACCAAGAAGACCAATGGCATCCTGGCTTGTATTAGGATGTACCAAGCTAATAATTATTAAGAACTTAACTGATAACTAATTACTCTGAGCTAATTCCATAAAAAACAAGCAAACACACAAGAAAAAAAAAACCAACCAACCAAAAAAAAACCCTAGAATTGGTTATATTTATAATTTATCTTAACATTTTGAAATGGTGGAAAAAAAATCAAAAGAATGCATTGCTTTGTAGGGAGAGAGTGGGAAGGATGTTATCTCTTTTCACTTAAAAACATGCAGAGGGGGAGGATATGAGCACAGATTTCTTTACTTCAAAGGCTTTCCAAGTGCTCTTGCCTAAATGACACTTTCCTGCATTGTATGGGTTATACTGTAGGGATCAATTAAAATATTATTAATGATAAATTGCTGCAGGGAAACTGGAAGTGTGAACATGCATGGCCTCATTTCTTGATGCATCTACTCATATGATTTACTGAGCAGATAGATTTAAAAAGTGGAAAATTTAGGCATGATTTCTCAGTATATGTAAATGTACATGCAAAAAATTAAAAGGGTTACTTTGAGCAGGACATTACAAGAATGTGGTTTCATCTGCTGTCTACCTTTGTGCATCCATCTCCGTTGCATGAACTAAGGGTCTTGGCTCTCACAAATGTAGCAAAAACTCCAGAAGGTGACAGAACCCTTGGTTGTGCTGAAGACTTGGGCATATGAAACTGTGTTTCCCACTGACCAAAAGAAGTTTGATGTAGACAATATTTCTGGATACTGCAGTGCTACCTGGCCTGGACAACATAATCAGTTGCTTAAAACAGGCTGCTATCTGTTTCTGGATAAAGCCAATCAGAGATTAGTATCATCTCTGTCTTGAAGCTTCATTAAACCCCTTTGTGGAAGCACAAACAGTTCCTGAAAATACACACTGTACAGTTAAACATAAAGTTAGTTGTGGAGGTCATGATTCAAAAATAGAGCTACCAGTGGCTACAGGGCCTATGGTGATGAACCAAGACTACAGATTGGAAGCAACTGGCACTTTACAAGGAATATTTAGGAGCTAAGAAAGATAAAATGCAAAGATATATAGTGCAAAGATATCATTCTGCATTGGAGATTCTTGTTCTCTTGGACTTCTTGCTCATTTTGTCATTGCTTGTTATTTAGCAAATAAGATTCATTCTCTCATATAAGATTTTAGACCACTCTCTAAACTGACAATACTACAATATTTTGATAGCAAGCAGAGATGTGTCTCTCAATTTCAAACAAGGCACACCACCTTGTAAACTACCAAAGATGGTGGTTCATACACTAAAACAGGGAGGCTTCCAACTGATTATTTTTTATCACCACACTCAATGTCAGTCAAAACATGACTGACACTGAAGAATAGTGCTTCCTGGTACAGCAATGCAATATTTCACTAAGTCAATTAAGACAGCAAATCAAGGTAACAAAATTACCAAATTCATATTTAAAATGCTTCCTTAAAATATTACTCACCATTAGCAGGATTAATTTTTCACCTGCTATCCTCTTCAGACTTTATGTTTTTTTTTTTAATACACTAAAACATTTTAGTCCTAAAAACATTTTTAGGAGCAATAAACTACTCAAATAAACCTAGCCCATAAACTACTCAGGCAACAAGAAAAACACCAAACTGAGTCACTGCTTAGAAACCAATCACTAAAATTCCATAACTAATAGTCTGTAAATGGAAGAATAACACATTCTTCAAATTTTTCATTACCTTGATCTGTAACAAATGGCAGTACTTCTGAAGAAAAGTTTTATTGGCAGAATTAGAGTTTAACCCAAAAAGCAAAACACTGCATACTGCAAAACAGGTACATAATTTTTTCCTCTTTGTATTAAATTTCTCTTTTAGGCCCCAGTGTCTTGATCACTACTGTTTGATGAATCAGCTTTCCTGTTAACTAGAGGTGCAGAGCCATCATCTAATGAAAACACTCTGCATTTTATGACTCCCTAGACTGTAGTTCTGCATATTAAAATAGAATTTCAATCTCAGTGTAAGAAATAAAATCAAATTTAGCATCTGTGGTTTGAACAGAACAGATAAAAATGCAGCTCATTTAATTTCAACAATATTTTTTATTGTTAGACAGTATAAAAAAAGTCCCTGAATGTAATTTTAAAATGCCTGTAAATTAGAAATAAATTGGTAGAAATCAGCACAATTGTTCAGTACACAGACTACTTTCATTTAACATAAAAATTTGACGGTAAAGAATTGTAAGTCCTATTTAAAAATATTAGAGCTCCTATTTTACTACCTAATACATACTGCTTATAACAAAGAATAGATATTAAGTGAATGGAGTTATCAATCTCTTTGAGTTTCTTAACACTTTTCAGTGAAAAAGTTAATATTTTGTTAGTATCTCACAGCAGTGCTTTAGCTTTTCTAAAGCTACTGTACATGAAGGACACAAAGTTTACCAGCAAGTACTGAAAATGATGAAATTTTAAGGGACAACTGAGTCCTAATACAGCCAAAGACACTCATCCTTTAACAAAGTGACACAGGAAAAGAAATATCAAACACTAATATTAAGGCAAAACATCGTCTTGAAGGCACCATGCATCCAGTCTACTGCATAATACTGTATTACTGTTTGTCTGAGGTGCCTTTCCTCCTTTCCCTGTAAGTCAAGAAAAACTCTCTCTTCCCTTCCCCTTCCTCCCTGCCCTCCCTTTTCCTTTCCATCTCCTGCTCTGTCTCCCTCTCTGTCCTTTTTTTCCTTTTCCTTTTCCTTAAAGTCCTTCCTTGTTTTTCCTGTCTCTTCTTTTGTACTCTATTTTCAAGTGACCCTCCTGGAGAACTTCATTTACTGTATTACTAAATGTACTAAGGTCATAATTATTAATTACTGAATTTATAACTAAATACTCTGGGATAATTCCATAAGAACATGGAGAAAAGACCTTGAATTAACTTATTATGAATTTTATAAACACGGTCTAGTAAAAAGACAGTGACAGAAAGAATTCATTTATGAAGGTCAACCATCTTCCTAAATGGCTGCCCTACTGTGCACACAAGTACTCAAAAGGCTTTCACAGGTTATGTGACAGACATGTTGCACCAGTTGTCATTTGACTTCCCTCCATTGAGGGAAGCAGCAATGTTGGAGGGTGGTCTCAATTCTTCATATATGGGACCAGGGAAAAACTGATACTGCCAGAAAGGTACCCTAACATGTCACTGATACCTAAATTTCTCTTCAGATGTTGAGAGGCAATGGGCACTGAGTGTACTGAGAGACGATTTATTTTGATATAAGAAAAAAATGCAGGGAGAACAACCATTCACTGAAATAATCTCCCCAGGGACATCCTCTGTCATTTGAAAATTCAAGACAAAACTGGACAGGACACTAGATAATAATCTCTAGGCTCCCTTTCCCATTAAAGATTGATCCACATGATCTTTGGAGGTCCCTTTTGTCCTGGGCTGGATAGTTCCATGACTACATCTTCCAGGGCTCCTGGGGATGTTACATGGTGGGGTAAGACCCACTGGCCAGCCAGCAGTGAGGGACTGTGGGCAGTCTGTAGGACTTAGACTTGCAGGCTCCAAGGGAGGCACAAGGTCTCACCAGGGAGGTACCTGGAGAAGTCTGCCATGGCCAGATTACCAGACTGACACGGAGCATGACATGGCTGAGGCCTTGGTGTCTTGTGTGAGACATTGATGCCAATCGGGAAATGAAAAGGGAGGGAATGGAAAGTAGCACTGTGTGCGGGGGCACATGTGTGCGGGGGCACACCGGGCGCATCGCTGCCCAGGACAGCAGTTCCAGGGCTGATGGGACACTGTGACATCACCACGTGGCGAGTGGTAACGTCACCGAGGGACAGACTGTGACCTCACGTCCCTGGCTGCTTATCTTGGGGCAGCAGCAGAGCCTGGCTCAGTCTGGCTCCTGACTGCTCTCTGACCGAGCGTCCGTGCGAGGTCTGGAGTCTTGAGCCAGGCTTCTTGTGGTGCTGGTGCTGCTGGTGCTTTGGGAGCTGCTGTTGGCAGCTCTGGGTGCCCGAGCCAGAGCCATCCTTTGTATTTCCCCGGCCCTGCCTGGTTCAGGCAGCCGGGCACTGCGCAGTGTGCTTGCAGCAGCAGAGGTGAGCTGTGTGGGGAAACGTCCTCCTGGGGCAGCCCTGGGCTCAGGGAGCTGCCGGCCCCCACAGCCCGAGCCTGGCCCCTGCGCTGGGGAAACCACGGGCGCCGGGAGGGTGTCCTTCCCCAGGGACCTGGGCATGTCTACCTCCCCTCCCCGGGACACCAAGTGACCCTGCTCTCTCTCCCTCTTGCAGCACACAACACCCGCAGCTGCAGCACCTGCCAGAGGGAGCAGCTGCTCATCCTCAGCGCTCGCCAGCCCACCACAGCGTGCAGGGAGCATGGCCAATGAGAGCCGCTGGTGCTGCCCCATCTGCTACAGCCACGAGGAGGGCATTGCCTCCCTGTCACCCTGCAGGCACCAATTTTGCCTGGGCTGTGCACTGCGCTGGACACAGCTGAAGAAAAGCTGCCCCCTCTGCAGGGCAGAGACGACGTCCATCAGGTTCTCTGAGCGCTCAGATGATGACTTTCTGATGTTCAGCGCTTCAGACCCTACAGAGCCCTGGGCTGAAGATGAGGAGGATGAGCAGGTGGCTGCAGAGCCAGTGCCCAGGCCTCTGGTGGGTGGCTTCCCCCCTGAGGTCTGGGCAGCCTTTTTCAGAAGTCACCCATTTCACTTCAGGCCCCTGATGCCGTGGCTTCAAAGGGAGCTTAGGGTGATCTTCAGAGGTGCATGGTGGACGATGCATGTGGTTGAGGTCGCCATTATGGGCTGCTTGTGCAGCTATGGGCTGGACGAGGAGCTACTGCTGGAGGACCTAAGTGCCAGGAACTATATGACAGGAAACACAGAGACATTTGTGCGCCAGCTCATTGAAACAGCATCACAAGTGTGCATCAGGGACCTCCAGCGGCACCTGGCACAGCAAAACCCTGCAACCACACCCAGCTCTACCAACAGCTCTAACACCACCCCCAGCTCCACCTCCAGCCCATTCCTGCAGAGCAGGAGCAGCTCCAGGAGGAGCCAGAGGTGGCAGTGGCAGGTCCCTCTGGACAGGGTGGCAGCTGCAGCCCCTCTCCTCCCAGCTGGGTCAGGGAACACTCACCCGGGGGGTCCCAGCACCCCCCAGAGAGGAGAGCCCTGCACCCCCAGGACTCTCCCCAGCCCCACAAGAGGCCATGCCACCATCAGCCCTAGGGGGGCACCCCAGGACTCATGAAGCAGGGGATAAAGAGGGCCTGGAGGCTCTCATTTGTTGCCTCCACCTTCCTGTTAAAGAAAATAAAATTGTACAGATAACTAGAGGAGTATGGGCGCTACTAATGGTGTGGGTGATGTTGGTGTTATTCCCTGGGCTGCCCTTGGTGCTGTGGCCACCTTCCCCCTCTGGTGTCTGCTGCCAGCAGTAATGAATTTCAACTGCTACTGTGCATACCGTGTATTTTCTCCTTTGGTGTGATTCTGGACTTGGTTCTGTCCATTTGTGCCATGAGAGGTTTAAGGGCCTTGGTTAATATTCAAGGACCACTTTGTCTGAGCTCAAGACCAATGCATCCCAATGGGAAGGAAATCAAGAGGAAATCAAGAAAGGGAACTAGGAGACCATTATGGTTGGACAGGTAACTGCTAGGTAAACTCAAATGGAAGAACAGCATCTATAGACCATGGAAAGAAGGCTGGCCACTTGGGAGGAATACAAGATTGTTGTCTGAGGATGCAAAGAGGCAACTAGGAAAGCTAAAGCTTCCTTGGAATTAAACATAAGAGAGGTAAAGACAACAGGAAGGGCTTCTTCAAATACATAAAACTAACTACTAAAGTTAATGTAGGCTCACTGGTGAGTGAGGAGGATGCCCTGGTGATAGAGGATAAACAGCAGGTGGAATTGCTGAACACCTGCTTTGCCTCTGTGCATCCTACTGGAGGATGTCTTCAGGAAACACAGACCCGTAAGGCCACAGAGGAAGTCAGGGTAAAGGACAGGTTTGCCTTTGTTGATAAGAACTGGGTTAAGGATCAGTTAATGTGGCTGGAAATCCATAAATCCATGGGTCCTGATGGAATGCACCCACAGGTGCTGAGGGAACTGGTGGATGTCACTGCTAGGCCTCTCTCCAGCATCTTTGGTAAGTCATTGGGAACAGCAGAGGTGCCTGAGAACTGGAGGAAAGCAAGTGTCCCTCCAGTCTTCAAGGCAAGAAACTTGCCTTGAGTAACTACAAACCAGTCAGCCTTACCTCCATCCCTGGTAAGGTAATGGAACAACTCATTCTTGGTGCTGTCTCCAGGCACATCAAGGACAAGAGGCGTATCAGGAGCAGCCAACATGGCTTTACTAAAGGCAAGTTTGCTGATGACACAAAACTAGGAGGAGTGATTGACACCCCAGAAGGCTGTGATGCCATTCAGAGGGACCTGGATAGGCTGGAGAGTTGGGCAGGGAGAAATTTAATGAATTACAAGAGCAAGTGTAAAGTCTTGCATCTGGGAAAGAACAACCCCAGGTACCAGTATAGGCTGGGGACTGAGCTGTTGGAGAGCAGCACAGGGGAAAGGGACCTGGGGGTGCTGGTGGATGGAAGGATGACCATGAGCCAACAATGTGTCCTTGTGGCCAAGAAGGCCAATGGCATCCTGGGGTGCATTAGAAGAGGGGTGGGTAGGAGGTTGACAGAGGTTCTCCTCCCCCTTTACTCTGCCCTGGTGAGGTCACATCTGGAATATTGTGTCCAGTTCTGGGCCCCTCCATTCAAGGACAGGGAGCTGCTTGAAAGAGTCCAGTGCAGAGTAAGCAAGATGATTAAGAGAGTGGAACCTTTCCCTTAGGAGGAAAGACTGAGGGAGCTGGGGCTCTTCTGCTTGGAGAATGGGGGGGTGACCACATCAGTGTTTATAAATATGTAACGGGCCAGTGCTTTTCTCAAGGGTGACTAATAATAGGACAAGAGGAAACTGTTATAAACTGGAGCATAGGCAGTTCCAAATAATTTTTTCACTGTGAGGGTGACAGAGCACTGGAAGAGGCTGCCCAGCTTGTGGAGTTTCCTTTCCTGGAGATATTCAGAGCCCACCTGGATGCATTCCTGTGTGAATTTCATATTACTGGCATTTTGCAGGGCACAAAAATCAACAGTCTCTGCAGTGGAGAGCTTAAAAGGTAAAGCTGTGAAGCACCAATAGGCACTCATTTGCAACAACGGGAAAAGAGCCTGTGACACAACTTTCTGTGCCAACAAGCTTGACAACTTCAAGCTAAAGCACAACGCATAAGTAAGGATTCATGGGCCCAGCTGGAAGAGGGTTTGAGCACCCACAGTTCATACTGAGATCACTGGGAGCTGCAGGGCTAAAGCAGCTAGCTAGAGTGGGCCATTAGCTTCCATGAGAGTAAAACCAGCAGAAGAGTTATTATTTATCTGACAGGGGTGCCATTGGAACGGTGTAATTAAGGTACAGCAAAGGAAATACAGCTCAGCAAAGTGAGTGTGGCTCTTCTGTTTGGGTTGTGGTTGTTATTATTACTACTATTACTATTATATTATTAATTTTTTATTGCTACTGCATACACTGTATTAGTCTGCGTAAAAGGAGTGTAATTGCAAACTTGGCTTCTCAAGGGATGTTGCTAAATTGGTTCCCTTCCCTTTGCTTTGTAAGTTCACTGTCATTTTTGAGTTTTACAGAGGTCTGTTATCTTTGGACAGGTTAATGTACATGCTTTTTCACCTGCTGCTGAACTCAGCTCTACAAGGAACAATCTGCATCACTGTCTGTTTGCTGTCACATTTCATTTCTCCTAATAATGTTTTCCCATTAGAAACTTTCCAAAGAAGTCCTGGGAATTCAGTAACAAAAGAGGAAGAAAATGCTGCTACAAAGCATTAGAACAAAATCTGCTTTTTAAATGTTCTGTGTCCTTCAATTATTTGTCTTATTGAGAATAGCTATATAGTGAAGTGATATTTTCTGTAACAGAGCCCAATGTTGCAAGGAACAGATGGTTCTCTTGAAAACCCAGAAAATAAGCCATTAAAAACACTGGAAAAAGTACACAGAAGGCTCATATTCTAATAAGCCGAAATGTCTATGATCTAAATAGTATATAAACTTCTTACAGGAAACTTTGGGTGCCTCAGAACATTAAGATTAATTCTTCATTTTTATAAGCTAAAAATATTTAGAAATAAGTCAATAAAAGTAATGATAAAAAAACCAAACACACACAAAAATTGTAATCAAGCCTTCCTTCAGAGATAACCTTTCATTGAGCATCTGTGTTCATAAGAGATTAGCCTTTAAACACATTTCTATGCCATTGTCTCATTTTTCTGCTGCTTTCTCCTATAATAATGTGTATTTGTCTGCCCTAGTTACTGCTTGCACTGATATTGTTAATCCAGAGCCAAGGTTAATGTAGTGCTAAGGAACATTACAAATTCAGAGGCTACTTTTATGAGCAAGAGTCATAACAGGAATCACAGGATTAAATTTTATGTGATATAAAAGGTTTCATGATGTGGTTCTGTCCCTGAAAGATGTGGGATGCCATTAAGTGTGCCACAGTGCCAGAAATCCGCAGATTTATCCAGTTCTGTTGGCTGTATGATATAAAACATGAGTTTCTAAATAAATATAAATGACAAAGTAATCTCTGATAGGAAAGAAAGACCAGAGGGACCGAAAAAGCCCACATTAATCTATCAGAGATAGAGGGACACATGTAAGAGGTATACTGCTTCAGATTTCTGTCTGTATTCAGAGCTAAGCAGATCCTGAGCAGTTTCTCATCTCAAAAGGTACTATTTTATAAACGTTCTAACTCAAATCAGCCTTATTCTACAGCTGTACACCCTCCCCTTCTGTTCTTAACTCCCTTTTCAGTGTACCTGCTCACTCTTGATTATGCTTTCAAAGCATAATCAAGAAGCAGCTTGGCAGAGCACTAGCCAAATTCGTATGACATCTTCCGTTACACCATTGCTTGGTTCTGGTTCTTTATAATGAAAATTACCCTGGCATATACATATAACCAAAATCTCACAGCGTGTGACATGGTGTCACAGATTAGCAGCTTGGGCAGACTGAAAACCAGAGGGCTGAATTGTTCTCCTAAAGAGAACGCAAAGCAGTTCTCCCTCCTCCCAAGGGAGGATGAAAGACGAAGGGGAAACTTAAAAGACGTAAATTAAACCTGGACCAGGTTTACTAGGACAGGGGGAAGGCAGTAACACAGGGTATAAGGCACAAATATACAAATGTATATACAACCCGATCTCGATGCTGGTAGGGATAGGTGCCTGAGGACCCCTTGAGCCAGGGCCGACTCCGGAGAGGGCTCCAGGGCTCTTCCCATTCCCGATGGATGTGGATTCTGAAGGGCAGGTGGCAGCGGGCGGTGAAGGAGCGCAGAGGAACAGCAGCGCGGAGCGGGCGGAGGGAGGAGGGGCTGGGGTCTGATGAGCTTGAGAGAGAATGGGCAGGGGATGGGAGGGAATAGAACTGTGTTCTTAAAAACATCCTTCTTAGTTCCTCGTACTCAAACACACAGCCACACTACTTGCCATTACTGCTGCAAGCGGGAAAAGAGCCAGGAGGCACAGTGCTCTGCGAGGAAATAGCTTATCTCGGGGAAGAACAACATTATCTCTTACAGTGCAGGATTACTTGGCAGCTTAAGTCATGGATAAGGGCTAGTGGCAGGCCCTAGCTCCACTGAAATCCAAGTAGGATTAAACTCTGTAGAGAAACTCTTGGGTGGACAGAAGTTGAGGGAAAAGTTACTTCCCCATGGGGAAATGAAATAGAGGATTCCAACCAAAGACATTCTGTGATTCTGTGATTAAGTTAGCAGGGTATAGGAGCAAGCAGAAAAACATGAAGAATAAAAATCTGAAAAAGTTGGGGAAAATTATTGGGTTAGAGACGATTTGTGAGTAGGAGACAGGTTAGAACTAAAGCAGTTTGGATGCAGAAGCCCAAAATGTTTAAGTTCTGACACACTTCCTATAAAGGATGGGGCATCTCTTACCTGGAGACAAGGAAAAGAATAAATTAATTTCTCCACCTTTCCCTTTTCAGCAAAATACTAACAATAAAGTTTGATTTGTTCAGTAAACATTCCCTGAAGAAGTTGTACAAAGTGAGAGTGCCACAGCTCAGATTTAGTAAAACCTGTTACACAAATGAACAACATGAATCCAGAGAAGCTACAGTTTAACTGGGTATGTCAGTCAGTTATCCTGATCAGTCAATACTAGGCACTTCTAAACACTGTCTCCTTTGAAACAAACTGATGTTATATATGTTATAACACAGCACCATACCTGCTATTGATGCTGAATATTGATTGGCTGCACTGGTGCTTAACACTGTGCTGTGTCTGACAGCATAATATTGTGTCACCTAAACATCTCTGATCTATAGTCATGATTATTTATTGTCATGATTATTTGCTTCGATAGTAATACTGGGAAATTGCCATAGCTCTTATAAAACAGTATGGTCTCTAAAATGTGAAAATTTTCTCATAGTGGATATTTTTGCAGCTCATAATGGCACTTGGGTAGCAACTTCTATAGTTAACTGGAAATAGCCTCTAGATCACACTCCTTAACACTTACGTGTAACTTCAGTCACCCTGATATTCACTGGAAGCCCACACAGCCGGGCAAATTCAATCCAAAAGGCTCCTGCAGTGCATCGATGGTAACTTTCTGATGCAGCTAATTGAAGAAGCAACAAGGAGAGGTCCTTGTATTAACAAATAAAGAAGGTCTCCTTAGGGACATTGAGGTTGGGAGCAGCCTTGGTGACAGTGACCGTGACATAATGGAGTTTAGTATTTTACAAGGAAGAAGAAGGCCAGCAAGTAGGATTACAACCTTGGACTTCTGCAGGGCTAATTTTGTACTCTTTAAGGATCTATTTGCATGCATCCCATGGGCTAAGACTCTGGAAGGAAAGAGAGCTCAAGAAAGTTGATTAGTTTTTAAATACCACTTCCTTCAAGCCCAAGATAGGTGCATTCCTTTGATTAAAAAAACAGGTAGAGGTGGTAACAGATCTGCAGGGATCAGCAAGGAGCTTCTGAATAAAGTCTTGTGAAAGAAATTCATGGCTCATGGAAGAAGGCACTGGTCACATGGGACAATGTGATATATGATGTTAATGAATTTGTATTCCTAACCAGTAAATTCAGAATTAAACTAAGAAGAAAGTGAGTATGGGGCTAGACAAAGCAATATACTGCAATTTCAATTTCATTAATTAATTAAACCATTAACAGAATATAGAGTCTCGGTCATTTTTAACAGACAACAACAGGGATGTTGTCAGAGAATGTAGGAAGACAACAAGAAAGGCCAAAGCTGTCTTAGAATTAAAACTGGCAAAGGAAGTAAAAGGAAAACAGAAGAGCTTCTGTAGATACATCAGTGGTAAGAGTAGGGAAAATGTGGACCCACTGCTGAATGGGTGGGAGCCCTGATAAGAGAGAATGCAGAGAAGGTAGAGGTGCTGAATACCTTCTTTGCATCAGTCTTTACTCCTGAGACCAACCCTTGTGATCTCCAGACTCTGGACAAAAGAGAGAAAGCCTGGAGGAGGGAACACTCCCCATTGGTGAATGAAGTCTGGATTAGAGATGGGTTATGCAAATTGAATATACACAGTTCCATGGGCCCTGATGGGATGCACCCAAGGGTGTTGAGACATTGGCTGATGTTATCACCCTACCACTCTTCATTTTGAGAGATCACAGCAAACAGGAGAGGTGCCTGAGGACTGGAGGAAAGCCAATGTCACTGAAGTCTTCAAAAAGGGCAAGAAGGAAGATCCAGGCAACTACAGACCAGTCAGTCTCACCTCCATCCCCTCAAAAATGATGGAGCAGCTCATTCTGGAGGTCATCTCTAAGCGGATGGAGAAGAAGGTGGTTACTGGTAAGTAGTCAGCATGGATTTACCAAGGGAAAATCATGCTTGAATAATGTGATGGCCTTCTATGGTGCTGTGACTGAATGGGTAGATGCAGGGACACCAGTGGATGTGGTCTACCTTGACCTGAGCAAGGCTTTTGACACAGTCTCCCATAACATCCTCATGAGCAAGCTCAGGAAATGTGGGATAGAAGAACGGACAGTGAGATGGATTAAGAACTGGCTACACCATAGAGCCCAGAGAGTGGTGACCAGTGGTGCAGAGTCCAGCTGGAGACCTGTGACTGGTGGGGTTCCTCAGGGACCAGTGCTGGGTTCAGTCCTGTTCAACATCTTTATCAATGACCTTGGTGATGGCACAGAGTGTCTTCTCAGCAAGTTTGCTGATGACACAAAGCTGGGAGGAGTGGCTGACACCCCAGAAAGCTGTGCTGCCATTCAGCAAAATTTGGACAGAATGGAGAGCTGGGAGAAGAGGCCCTATTTGTAAGGAGAACAAGAAGTGTTATGGGTGTAGATAAACACTGAAGCAAGTTGGCGAGAAGGGTTGTGAATTATTCCATTCTGGAGGTGTTTATCACTTCACCAGGCAAGTCATCAACAACCCTGCTTTCTGCAAGGGGTTGGACTAGGTGACATTCAGAGGTTCCTGCTGCCTTGAATTTTTCTAGGTGATTCTTTCATTCTAAATATTTGCATTGCATGCATTGAGAGATAAGGTATATTCAAGGGTTTCTGTGCAGTTTCTTTACATTTTTGGTAAATTTTATCACTGCTCATGGCTTTACAAACCAACAAATTTTCATTTTTCAGGTTTCCTTAGAACATACCATGAAGCTATCTTGCAATTATATGTATAGAATGCTTTATAATTTAAACCACAAGATCTTTCCAATAATGAGATTCCTTCATCAATTAGACTTCAAGCTGCTTCCTTGACAGACCGTGTGTCAAGTGGACTGTACAATCCATATATTCTGTCCTTAGCCACAAACTAGTGATTCATTAGAATTCAATTTTTTTTTTTCAGCCAAGAAGAGATTAGGAGATCAATCAGTGACATGCGAGTGTGTCTGAAGAAATAAGTGAAAAGTTTGTCAAAATGTCACATTCATAGCACCATTATGCAATTATGTAAAATGTAGTATATGCTATGTAAGATTACTTTTCTCATTGTAATATAACAAACATTTATCCTGTGGGATGTATTCCCAGAGTGAATTCAATGGAAAGACTGCATTGAAATTTAACATAGTCTTGATTCTTTTTTTCTAGTGCATTTTCGCTGTGGTTTTTTTAAAACTTTATATAATACTTAGGGTTTAAATATAATGAGAAACTGCTTCCTGACTGAACCTTAGTGTCTGACAGGTTTTATTTGCATATGAAACAAAAAGTGATAAAGTTGTAACCTTTTGTTACCCAAAATCATGTCTGTGCTAATTTAGTTGTGGAAATCAAAAGTGGGATAACAAGGATAGCTTCCTA
Source organism: Heliangelus exortis (assembly GCF_036169615.1). Taxonomy (NCBI): domain Eukaryota; kingdom Metazoa; phylum Chordata; class Aves; order Apodiformes; family Trochilidae; genus Heliangelus; species Heliangelus exortis. Next base: position 62,504,414 of record NC_092454.1, on the reverse strand, counting down.
GCATAGCGATTTATAGATGTGGTAACTTCTGTTTCTCACACAAGTAGCCCAGATGGGAGAGGGAGGTAGTACCATTTCCTCCAAACCACTTATCCATAAAATGCTGAGTTTACATACATTTTTAAATGTTACCATGTGAATAATATTCCTGTGCACATATTCTTAGTTTACAGGCACTTGCCATATGGTGTTCCCACAATTCAGTCTTATTTCCATTATTTATTTATTTATTTATTTATTTATTTTTAACATCAAGTGCACGTGCTTGTGTCAGTTTCTCCCCATTAAATACTGCTCTTAATTTATCTCTCAGTTCTCTCAGTTCATGTAATCACTTCTTCCTTATATATGCCTAGTGAAGGAAGTGAGTTCTCAAGGGTGCAACATCTTAGGCAGGGAACAGACTTTACTTCCCTCTGTCCATGTTAAAGAGTACTAATGTGATTCTCTGTAGCTGTGCTTCCTAGCAAAAAAACTGAGAATTTACAGTCCTCCAACTTTCTCAGCTAAGGGGTTCTTCAAGGCTTTCAAGAGCTGACCTTGCAAAGGACTGTGTTCTTTCAATGCACTTCGTTTTAGAAGAGAGCTTACCTGCTTTCTCAGTCTGATGCAGATACTAATAAAAGGGTTTCCATGGATACTGACATCAAGAGGAAATGAAAGAGGGCTGTCCTTCTTTTTGACCCATTGGAGTTCCTCACTGTTGCTATGGCAAACCTTACAGATGTCCCTGGTATTGTTTTGCATAATTTGATTTTAAATCCACAGTGTGGGCAAAAGTTGGGATGCCTAAATACTTCCAGGTAGAACAAGTGAAAATTCATGATTGACAACAGAATTAGGAGGTTTCTCAAACTTCTGGATAATTTATGAAACAAATAGATTATCATACTAAGTACCTTTCTCAGGGGTCTCCGCCAAAGCCACAAGCAAAAGTTCAAGAGAGGATGAATCTTGGCACCTTTTGAAGTGCTCTCATAGTAATTATTAATTCATTTAAAATTACATTTTGTCATTTTATACCAGCTATCCCACATGGTAAAAAGTAATTATCACATTGTAATTTGAAGTGAAGAACTACTTCTTGGAGTTTCCTCATTGTGGACCTGGATCAAGGACCAGCTAAAAAGAAGTACCACAGCTGACCTGACTGGGATTTGGACCAACTTGCAAATCCCAACTTAGATTTACATTATAAATGGGTACTAAATTTTCAACATTTGAATATCAAATAATAGCATTTAGTGTTGCTTAGACTTTATCAATTTTATCTTTTGACCAGGAAGATTTTTCCAAATGTGCCTGCATTTTATAAAAAGTTTCTTTAAAAAAATTAAATACTTTTTCCCTACCTTCTCCGAAATACACGCTGCAAAATAAAACAACCCACCCCCTAAGATCCACAGAACTTTCAAGTGGCTTAGGCGTTCTTCACTAGCAGTTTAGCTTTATTGCCAGTGTCCCAACATTTGGAGATAGGTGTAGGATGTTCTGCCATGAAGACGGAGTTGAAAATTGGTAGAAGAAATAACTGTAGGGGCACACCGGTCAAAAAAGGGTCTGACCTCCCCAGTAATGCATTATTTTACCATTTTATGTCACCTAGATTAATCTGTTTGCTTGAGTCTTCTGTTTGTATGTTTTATTGTTTTATTTCCCATCCTGGTCATGAAGGGCACATTTATTGTTTAGTAAGCAGAATCAGGGTGGTTGGAGTTTACATAGTCAATAGCAGTCAAACACTAAGGTCAGTGTCTATCACATCTTGGAAAAATTGGGGTTAGAGCGGGTGAAATGATCATTCCGTTTTGGTTTTATGGCTCTAATAAAAAGCCACAGAATCCCTGACCCCTGCTGCCACTCATGTCCTGCTCTAATAGCAATGTATAACCTTCGACACTCAATTAAAACAGAAAATAAGGCAAAGAAGAGACCAGTATGCAAGTCTGCCCAAGCTGAGCCGTTGCAAAAATGTCTAAGAAGGCTTTCAGAAAAGGAGGAGGCAGTCAGGAGAGCAGAAGGTAAAGGGAAATGGATGGAGGAAAACAAAGGAAACAAAAGGAGAAGTCAGAAAGAGAAAGGGTGAAAAAAAGAAGGGGGAAAAAGCCTTCTGCATTTGTATGTTAGGTGACCTTGAGCTCTTAAGTGCATTAGAACATTCTGCTAGATTCACAGTGTCTCTCTACTGAAAGCACAAGTCTGTCTTCCTGCCTGCCTGAGTGGGACATTGTAGACACTTTTGGTTTTAGAATGTAGTACACAGCCCTTTTTTTGCTAGTTTTGCTATATAAATGAAAAATAAATAAGATTATTATTTCCATCTGGTACATGTCTGCAAGGGGAAAGCAAGAGAAGAGCAATTTGATTTTGAAAGCTAACCCCAAGTAACATTGTGAGCAATATGGGATCAGCTAAGAGAAATTGTTTCCAGATTTGTCTGGTACCTGCCACTGGAGCTCCCAGAAAAGGAACCCCTGCTACTTGTTCTGACTTGAGGGAATAGGTTTTTCCTAGGAATATAAGAACTTTACCAATCTTCAGTGGAGTTATAGAGAATTTACAGCAACCATACTTGGTTGCAACTACTTGCATTAAGCCATGGAAGGCAACCTCACTAATTCCAAAATCACCAAATTCTGGATGAGTTACAGTAGTGGTTTCAGAAATGTTTTCAAACTTGATTGAAATAACTCAACTAATGAACCATATGGCATGACTCCAGCTCAGCTTTTTCCAGGGGTTAGCAGGTCTCATTGTTTGAAAATGCATGCTTAATTTCTATTTGTATTTTTCAAGCTTCAGTTTTTAATTTCTGAACTGAGATTTTTCCAGTAAATTATTTCTCAGTTTGCTGAACAAAAATCAAGGGAAAAAAGGTCAGCTTGTTATTGACAGAAAGGGAGACTTTTGTTTACCTTAAAAACTGCTGAAATTAAAACTAGTTAGATTAGTTTTCAGATAGTTTAGAGATTCTTTGAAAGGTGTTTGGCAGTGAAATGTACATTGGCCAGAACTAATGACTGTACCACCATATTCTGCAATAAAAAAAAAAATCCAATTGAAATGACAGTTTGAATTTTTAGGAAAGAAACTAGACTGAATTAAAATATGTCAACGTTTCTGGTAACTTTTTGGGGTGAAAGAAGATTTTCCACCATCAAAGATATTACCACATCTCTTCCCACCATACTTTTTTTAGTATGAGATGAGTGTTGTATATTGCTGAAGATCTATTGCTTTTTCTAACCAAGGCAGCAAAGCTGTAGAAGCATCACTAAAGACTATTTCAGTGGAGCTAAAAATTGAATTTGCAGCATCAGCATATCCTAGTTGTGACTTACTGTAGGCATACAAACCAATATGCAAGCAACTGGTGGCAAGTTTGATTTATGGATTTCTTTAACCTAACCATAAACTAAGAAAAAATTCTCCTACAATATGGCCAGATTGTTAGTGCCTTTCTAGTCATTCTGTTCTTGGAATTCCTTCAAGTTTTGCATCTAGATAGGATCATGCAATACTTTTTTCTACCCCTGGAATTACATCTGAGCACACTAATGTATTGCTACATATTTTTCAGCAAATGAAAAATAATTCTATAGATGGGTAATTAAACAAAAGAAACAAGATCAGTAATGTTTCCTTTGGCCTCAAAGCTTCATAATGTATCAATTCAGGGGTACACCTTAAATTAGGAGGCTTCCTTCCATAAATTCATGCCAGACTTCAAGCACACACTTAAGTGCTTCCCAGCATTTTGGGAATTGAAGAGTTATTTCTGGAGTGGTTTTAAAAAAAAAAAATTCCTTGCTGTGCAAGGAAGAAGGGTGACAGGTTCCAGTAACTTCAACAGAGGTCAGTGGAAATTACATTCCAGCCATCTCAGTTTAAAATGGTCTGCAACTATTAGAGTATTCCTTTCTTACTCCTTTTTTTCCTCTTTTTTTATGTTTCCCCACAAGAGATGCAAAGCCAAAATCTTCAGCCCCTACAGTTCCTTTCTGTGTGGTGCTAAGTCGCTGACTACAAATGATGTTCTACATCTATTTCTCACCACAGCTATCAAAAATTGATGAAATGAATGAAAAGTAGTTGTTCAGATTAAATCAGCTAACAATAATTCACATGTTTCATTTGCCAGAAACACTTCTTTCACAAGGGAAAGCTGGAATGGACCTCTAACTTTACAGCTTTAAACTGGGAAAAAAAAAAAGTTGCAATTCCTTTAGTGAAGCAAGGGCTCTGGTCTAAAAGGCTTTCTATTTGAATGGAAGACTAGGAAGAAATATGGACAAAAAGCATGCTGACTACTCTGTGTTTTGAGGACCCCAAGTAAATTAGTCCTTTTTGTTTTCAGGATGAAGCAGTTAAACTTAAGTTTATAGAAATAATAGAATAGAAAGTTCTTCACATGTGAAGGTAACAAATTAAGTCATTATGGACCACTTCTACACAGATAATAATCTGTGTTAGGATGTTTTCTGTCTGACACCACAATGCAAACATAACTGCAGATTTCTGTCTACAGGTAAGAGAGGTGAGAAACTTCCTAATAAATTTCAAAGTATGGGTACTTTTAAATACTCTTAAATCTCTCCCTTTTGACTGCGTATATTAAAGAGACTAAAAAGTCAAATGGTGCCAACCATTCAGCTTTCTTCTGATGAAAGTTTTTCTGATGAAAGTTTCTGATGAAAGTTTTCTTCTGGATGTTTTTTTTTTCCCCGTGGTTTTATTAAATATTTGTAAATCAGAGTCAATGGCAGCAAACCAGTGAATATGCTTATTCAGACAGAAGCACATCTTCTTCTAAGTTTGGAATACATCTGGAGATGCTTTCTCTAAAGCCTTGCAGAGTGGTTCTCAGGCCTTGCTCTGTTTACCTTTCCCATCACTGACATGAAGCACACTGAAGTCTATGCAATGCTTTCCATTGACCTCCCACCCACAGCTTTGACTGGGCTGCCAGTGGAAATAGCCTCATTTTGCAAGGGGTGATGTGATCATTTTGGGAAACATCCGTATATAATACTGGCAATCATTGTATTTTGTCTAAAATCTGCCTTCCTCTTTATGTGGAACAGGCAAAGAACAGGCTCCTTTGAGTTTCCCTTACTTATTGCAGATACAGTTAAAATTATTCTGACCTGCATTACCTATTACCTATTCTACATTCAAGAGTGAAAATTGAAGGTAAAACTAGAAATACTGTATCACTTTAATTCTCATGCCATTGGAACCCTTAGCAACAGCCTTGACTACAGCTAACAAAAAGGGGAGGGAGATTATCTATTAATCTTATGTAATTTATAATCCAAATGAGATGTTGTTTTTATAATGTATTAAATCATGCATCACCAGAGCCAGCTGTCATCCCAATGAGCAATTGATACAATAAATCAGTGAGAAAAACTGATAGAGTATTACTCAGAAGAGAATGATGTCCGTGTGAAAACCAGTACTGCAAAAGAAGTCCAAAAAAAAAATCAAAAGGCAACAAAAAACTGTGGCCTGGAACTGCATTTCCTACCACCAGGTAAATTAAGGCAAGAAACTACAGTCAACTGCTAATATCAAGACCTTAAAAAGAACTCTTATTAAAGCAAATAAAATTTTACCTCTAAACAGGATCAGGCTTGAAGCATCCTCTGAGTTACAATTTCTGTCATCAAAGAACCACCTGTGGAGTGTTATTTCACACAGCTTGAAAGTTAAACCCCAAGTGGATGGTTCAAAGTCTGGTTGAAGTTATTTTTGTTTGGGTTATACTCATCATTCAGAAATAAAAAGCTGAAAGAGAACAGAGGAAGGAGTTCTGACATGCCATACCATTTTGCTTTGAAACTTCCAGGCATAACATAACATTTTATTTTGAAATATTTTGAGTGGTATATTAAATATTGTAACACAAAATGTGCCTTTGAACTTAATAGGAATAAAAGGGGAAGAAGGAAGTGGGAACATTTGGAGTTACAGTGTTGTGTGAGGGAGCACTGCTTTCCTGGAAATGGATGAACAGTAGTGAATGAATCTCAGGTTTTGCTTTGCTGCCATGCATGGCTTTGGTTTTAAATTGTCTTTATGTCAAACCATGAGCTTTCTCACTTTTACCTCTCTGATTCTCTCTTCCATCCCACTGTGTGGGGGGAAGAGTTTGAGTGAGTGGCCATGGATGCTTAGTTGCCTGCTGGGGTTAAACCATGACACCACTCTAAAAAGAAAATGTTTTCAATCAATACTTTTTGTGTTAATTTTTTGCTTCAATTCGCTTTGGAAGCTTAAGAAGTGGGAATTTTACCAATCTGATCTCAGATGATCAAAGATCTGTTTTCTCTTGTCAGTACAGAGCAAACCTTTGTACATAAATAGAGAGATGAATGGATGGATTGCATATCTACGACAAACACAGCTGTTGGAGAAGTTTCCATAAAATTAGTCTTTTCTTTGCAAGTATTGTGGCTCATGCAGCCAAGTGAGGAATGAAATGCTTAATCTGCTCTGCATCCACCAAAAGCAATACCCCAGCAGCCCCAGCAGATCAAACCACCTGTTAAGCTGTTGGGAACTACTGGCTGCATTTTACTCTGACTATAGGAAATGAGCCTCATTGTCTTCAACAGGTGCAAAAAAAAAAAAGCTTTGCAAAATCCTATATCTTTGAGGATCACAATTAGTAGCTTTGTTGAAGATCTCTAAAAAATATAGCTAACACAAATGATAGACTCCAGTTGAGGTATTTTTTTCTGGATTATTGTTAAAACATAAAAATAAAAGCGCTACTTACATCTAAGTAGTACAAAACACTTACTGGCTTTGAGAAGTTTCACTCCTACTATCTAATTAAAAAGGAATGCAGTTTTAGTTATAATATTGATCTCACCTCTTTGCCAGAGTGCAGCTAACTTAATTATTTCTAATCATGTGATTAGTATAGCCAGGCTAATTTGAAAAGAACATTCTACAAAGGCAAGCTGCTATGGAAAGCTATGTCTCTGCTCTTACTAAGACCAACAGGTCGGCAAAGGGACAATATGAAATAAAGATTAATCAATTGTGATGTTTGCCTGTGATCTGCAAACAGGCTGTCATGATTTAGGTCCAGCCATCCACAGAGACCACTCCTCTCCCCTCCCCACAGTGGGATGGAGAGGAGAAAATATACAAGTGGCTTGTGGGCTGAGACAAGGAGAGAGAGGGTTCACCTGGTAATGATGATCACAGGCAACAAAGACTTGATTAGGAGGAAAAAAAAAGACATTTTAGTTTGTCACCAATCAAAACAGCACAGGACAAACAGAAAATTAGATCTTATAAATATCTTCTGCCTATAACTCCGTTCTTCCCAGGCTCAGTTTCACTCCTGATTTCTCTCCCTCCTTCCTTCCAGCAGCATGGGGTGGGGGGGGGGGGGGGAGAGAGGGGTGGCTGTCAAGTTGTCACATGTTGTCGTCTCCACTGTTTATTCCTCCTCAGAGGGGAGGACTGTTCCTCAGCTCCAGAGTCTGGTCCCTCCCATGGGAGACAGTCCTCCATTAACCTTTCCAACACAGGTTCTTCCCATGGGCTGCAGTTCTTCAAGAACTGCTCCAATGGATCCAGTGGAGGTTCCTCTCATGGGAGAGAGTCCTTCACAAACTCCTCTCACATGAGTCCCTCCCACCAGGTGCAGTCCTTCGGGAATGAATTGCTCAAGCACAGGCTTCCCACAGTCATGGCCTTCTTTGGGCACAGTCATCTCCTGTAGCATGGTATCCTCCAGGGCTGCAGGTCTACATCTGCTCCACCAGGATCCTTCACAGACTGCAGGTCCACATCTGCTCCATCGTGATCCTCCAGGGCTGCAGGTCCACATCTGCTACACCAGGTTCAGCTCCCCCAGGCTGCAGGGGCACAGCCTCCTCCTCACCACAGGTGTGCAGAGGAATCTCTGTTCCAGAACCTCCTCCCCCACCATTCTCACTGATTTGGCGTCTGCATTGCTCTCACCTACTCCTCTCCTCTCACCTGCACACATTTTAGTAGTTTTCATTTCCCCTTCTTAAATGTAACTCTCAGAGACACCATCACTGATGGGCTTGGCCTGGACCAGAGGTGAGGCTGACTTTGCTGCTGGGGAACATTCATCAGCTTCTCACAGCAGATGCCCTGTGGCCCTCCCCACCACACTGACCCAGCACACAGATTTAAACCCTGGTGGTATTTTTCCACAGAGCTGCTTTCTAGCAGGTCAGACCCTAACCTGCACAGGTCCTTGGGGTTGTTCCTCCTGAGGTGCAGTACCCTACAGTCGTGCTTACTGACCCTCATGCAGTTTCTCCCTGCCCAATCCTGCAGCTTGCCCAGGTCACACTGGATGGCAGCACAGCCCTCTGATGTGTCAGCCACCCCTCAAAGTTTTGTTTCATCAGAACTCGCTGAGGGTGCAGTCTTTCCCTTCGTCCAGGTCACTGATGAATATATTGAAGAGGACTGAACTCAGTACTGATCCCTCGGGAACACCGCTTGTCACCAGCCTCCAGCTAGACTCTCTGCCACTATTGACAACCCTCTGAGCTCTGTTTCTGAGCCAGATTACAATCCATGCCACGTTCCATTCATCTCACCTACACTTCCCAAGCATGCCTATGAGGATGTGGGAGATGGTGTCAAGCCTTGCTAAAGTCAATACAGACAATATCCACTGCTCTCCCCTTGTCTATCCATCCAATCGTGCCATTTCACTGACAATCCTCATCCTAAGACAAGATCACACAATATGGGATTCAAGACAGGACCTTTCACAATTATCCTCTAATCTTTCATCACTGATGAAAATAGTCTCTATTAACTGAAATTTTTAAAATAAACTTGAGGTATGCAGTTTACACTAAAAAGAGCCAAGAAAGCATTGCTATGTTGAAAGAAGGGATAAAAGGAGTGAAATCAGTTTCTGGTATTAATTAAAAGATAATACTCACAGTGGAATGGGCCACAAATAATTATCACTTGAGATTACACAGTCAAAAAGGCCAATTAAAGCATCAAATATAGCTAATGAGAATTCTTAATGGATAATTTTTCATGCTCTTGGATTAATGCTGTGTTTTATCCTCAGTTCATCACACATACAGAATTATTTAGTCTGCTGCCTATGTTTACTGAACAAGAACTGTCTCACACAGAGAACATGCTTTGAAGAGAAAAGATGCCTGTGTGGCCAGAGAGGAAGCTTGCATTTTGCTTTATCAAATATTGCAAAGAGTGTGGGAAAAACAAGCCCAAGAACTTGCTTCTTCTCTCTGTTATGTCTGTGAAAATTAGGACACAAGATCTATTATATTTCTGTGGTTATTGCAACAGAAAATAAATGTCAGTGAGAAGGTACAGACGAAGACTCCACTAGTCACCTCTATACCTAGCATACATTTCTCCCTCATTTTCATTTTGACATATCAACACTAACAAGTCTTCAGTCCCTTCATATCAAACTTCTGCTCCTTGCAGCTTGCCAGTTTCTCCTGCCCCATTTGTTCAGTAATATACCTTTCACAATTTACAACATTAAGATCACCTACGTTGATAATAACTTTATCAAATCAAATATTGCTAATACTTAAAAAAGTGGTGTCGTGTTATTTATGGTGAGAGAAGAAAATGAGCCCTTTCTACTTGAGCTTGTAAACACATTTGTTCAGTGTCCATAATGGTCAGGTTCAAAGACAATTTACCAGACATAATCCAAGTCACAGTGACATGCATGCTTTCCAGCAAAAGCATAACTGTGAGGTTCTGCTCAGTTCTGCCTCAAATGACAGTCTGGCAAATGCAATGTTGGGTGTGGACTCCTGATAAACACGGTGACTGGAAAGGTCAGGGGTGGGGGGTCTCTCCTAGATGGGAGGGGAAGTGAGCTGACACCCCTGGGTAACTGCCCAGTGACCAGCTAAGGACTGAGGGCTGGGCAAACAGTTGCCATGGTCCTTTTAATGGGGGGTGAGATCCCCTGAGTCTGAGTGAGTGGGAAACCATACAAGGAACACCAATGCATTCATTCATTGCTGCCCAGCACTGACCCACCAGCCAGCACTGGACCTCTGACCCAGCTGGAATGGGGCCATGACACCAAGAACGATCACCGGACATCACTGCATCAGTGGGTGGTGATATCTCTCTCTTTCTTCATCTCTTTCTCTCTCTCTCCTTGCCTCACGATATATTTGCGATATCTTCTCTGGGTTATTTCGCTTTGTTTGTGTTATTTGTCAAATAAAACTTACTGCTTGCATCTGAATCATGGCTGGACTTCGTTCTCACAGATCAAAATTCTAAGTTATATCAACGAACAGGGTGGATCGTAATGATAATATTTAATGAACAAGAGAAAAGTAAGTAGATTTTACTTGTGGCTTTCCTCCTCATGATCATCCATGACAAAAAAAAGAGAAAAATTTAGGAAAACCTTTTAATCTTTTCTCCTTATGTCTTGTGTTAGCCTTCGGTCAGGCATGTGCTCATTGAGTGGTCATGGCCTGCTGGAGATAGGTTATGTTCTCTAGGTGTTGGATGCCTCCTCTGTGACTCAGGCTGAACAGCCAATCTTTGAAAGGACAGAAATTCAGTGTTAGCCAGACTAAACCAAACTAAAGGAAGGGACAGAGAAGAGACAGAAACCCTGAAGGGAAAAGCTAAGAAAATGGTAAATCACAATCAACTTTTATATTACTCACTAACTCAGACTTCCACTTATAACTCAATGCAACTTACAAAGGATCTACTCCTTAGCATTCTGCATTATATTTTATTATATTTTCTACATTGTCTTGGTTCCAGGTGCTGTTTTTTTACCCCTTACCCCAGCTGGGCAGGCATCCCTGGTTTCACCTTTACCCATTTCCTCTGCCAGCTCGAACATCGCAGCAGCAACTCTCAGGGAGGCAACAGAAAGCTTATTTCACTAAAGCACCTTCAGATGCAAAGTTGTGCCATTCCCAAACTCTGCAGACTAGAGGATAAACTAGGATAGAGCCCTGAAATCCTGGTACTCCAATGATTTGGGTTTTTTTGATAAATGGCCCCAGCAGTCCCCAGCCCCTATGGTGCCCTGCCACTCAGGGAATGTCTATACAATTCTTCTGAATTTTCACTAATTTAAATCAGGAGACTGAAGTATTAAATACAAAGTGTGAGTAGCCACAGAATGAAAAAAATTACCATTTACATAGTATCATTCTGAGAACGTTTGAAATAATGTGACACTTGAAGACCACTGCCTCCATTTAAAAAGTAATTTAGCAGCTCTGCATGGCATAAAATCATATCAAGTAGCAATCCCTCAGCTGGTACTGAAAGAGTTATCTCTAGAAACAGAAGCAACATAGCTAAAACATGCAGTCACTGTATAGGGTAACCACGCTTGTAGCAGACCACAACTGTTCAGCCCTTTTCAAACTGTAAACCAAAACACATATTGGACTTGCATTTGAGTCTTACTGCAGGTGCTCTTGCACTTAAATAACTGTGCTGGTCTGAAAAATAGCTGAGATAAAGTTAACACAGCATTGAGTTATATGATATAACTGATTAAATAAAAAATGATGGGATTTTGCATCCTGTGCAGCTTAAAGAATTGAGCTAACACTTATCTGGCATGAAAACAAAATTCTGCTATATGGACAGGGTTGTAAGAAGCAGATCATTATTGCAGAGTAGGCACAGCAGAAGAAGGTTAGATCAGAAATGCAACAGACTTCAGGATTTGATATGGGCAATGTACTAGCAAAAGTCACTTGCCTTGCTAAAACAAGGTAGATTTTCTTTCTTACAAAAGAAAAGAAGAAAGACAGAAATTCAGCTCACCAGTTTGAAATTGACCCATAAATTCAGTAATGACATTTTTTAATTGTTATTCCCAGGTGTTCCTGAAACTAAAGAAATAAAAAATATTCTGCTTTCTGCTTGCATGTCACTGAGGCTTTGGGCTGTTGTTTGTAATTTCATTTCTCATTCATTGAGCTGTTCAAGGCTAAAGTGATTCTCACCATTTTCAGTCACTGAGCTTCTCTTAATTGTATGAGAGACAATGTCAGCCTAATGCCAGTCAGCTTGTACAAGGAGGTTTAGATTAGATATTAGGAAGAATTTTTTTACTGAAAGAGTGGTCATACATTGGAACAGCCAACCCAGGTGGTTGAGCCACCATCCCTGGTGGTATTTAAGAAACATGTAGATGTGTCACTTCAGGGCATGCTCAAGGGCATGTAGGTTTTGGGGTGTTTTTTTGTGAGTGTTATGTGTTGGAGTGTGTGTGGTGTTTGTGTTTGTTCGGGGTTGTTTCTTGGTTGGCTTTTTGTGTGGGTGTGTATGATTGGTCTCAGTGATCTCAGAGGTCCTTTCCAACCATGACTATTCTGTGATTCTGTAAAAATGTTTTTTGTTTTCATATTAGAGCAAAAGTAAATCTCTTAATCTTTTAAGAGTAGTTAAGTGCAAGCTATAAAAGCAAAATTCTGTTATGTAAAAAGAATCTGTTCCCATGATAGCTACAAGGAGTTATGATTAAAAGACTACAAAAGTGTCAGATCCAGGCTCACCATTAATTTTAAAATTACCACAGTAAACACTGAAATCAATATATTCTGCATGTTGTCTTTACCTCATACAGGCCCAAGAGAAAACACAGCACACCAGTCTGTCTTTTAAATCTTTCTCTCCTTTTCATCCAAATGTACCTACCTGCTACAATGCATTACAAGAGACTTAAGGAGACCTCCCTGCTTGCCTCCTGCTTTTGGATGCAGTTGTAATATATGATGTTAATGAATTTGTATTCCTAACCAGTAAGTTCAGAATTAAACTAAGAAGAAAGTGAATATGGGGCTAGACAAAGCAATTGAGATCTATAATTTTCCACAAAAACAGTGTAAGCAACACAAGGCCGTAACGAGACTAACTTTTGTCTTGGTGATAATTGCAGCGTGGGCCTTGTTCTTAAAAGAAGGCACTGCCAAGGCTAACTAGGCACCAAAAGAATGTGAACATCTGCACAGAGACAACATAAAAATGCCACAACCAGCAGATAAGGGAAAAATTATGGCTAGAGTCTAATTTTGCTCTGTAACAAGATAATGAAGTCGGCGAAAACAAGAAAGGTAAAGGTTCGAGTTTGAGGAAGACTTCGTACTTCATCCAAAGACCCCCTAACAGCCCCCCCTGATAACTCCCCAAGAGAGGACTCCACCCAGACTCCGCCTATCATGAATATTGTAATAACATGATGTAATCCCTATGAATATATATGTAAACCCACCCCCTTTTTTTTTTAATATTCATAGAATTGTAATCAATATAAGGTAATTCTAGAGTTTTAGAAGTGTGCGTGTGAGTGGAGTGGAGACTCCCCATGCACCCAGTGCTGTTTGCTCACTGCAATTTCAATCTTATTAATTAAATTAAACCATTAACAGAATATTGAGTCTCGGTCATTTTTAACACAGTGGTGCTTAACTGAGGTTATGCATGTTGGAAGTACCTATGCAACAATGCTCTGCAGCACACACTTGAGGGGTAGTAGCACTCAATATCTTCACAAGTTTTGGCGAGAGAAGGCAAAGGCAATAAAGTTGATTCTGCTGTGGTTTGGCATGAATTTATCCACACAGTAAAGCCAACATAAGAAAGAACTGATGTTTCATTGCTAAGTTTCCAAAGTTAATTACACTGATATTTTATATCAGTTTGTTTTAACTTGAGGAGTACTGAGAACTCTTAGTACCTGTACATAATTTGTAAAAACCCAACCAACCAAACAAAAAAGCAAAATTAATAGCAGTGGAATTTAAGGGCAGATGGAGCTCCTGATTAACGCCTTAGCTCAAACACTATCTAGAAGCCTCAAAGCAGGAATTGTCATGAGCAATACTAAACTGAGGATGAAGCTTTCTGTTCACTCAGTGTGCTGTGGAAAGACAAAAGCCTCAGAACCTGGATACTTCAAGAAGGTTTTTCTTGTTACACACACAAATATGCAAAGGCACTTTCATACAGCTACTGACTACTGGAAGGCAAAATAAAATCTACGTGTTGCTCTTCAAATATAAGTTCACCTGTGTTTTGCAACATGATTGACTTAGTGAGTCTGGTTTCAGCAACAAATCTTTGCAACTCTATAATCTATACAATTTTGCATGAGTGATACCAAAAGTTCTGACTCTAATTCTGATGAAGCTCTGATAGTTTGGTAAAAAAGACTCCTCTTTTCTACTTACAATTCATCACTTTTCGTTTTGCTTATAAAATTATCTGGGCTACATTGTGCTAACAATATTTACAATAAGAATATTCTGGAAACACAAGTTTTTACATTCACAGCAGTAAAAAGCATCTCTGCTAGTAAGTACTTGTAGCACTTCAAAAGTACACAGTGTCAGGTCAACTTTGAATTCATTATTGCTATTAAATTCTGTAAAATCTTGGAAAAAAAAACTAGCAGGATTTTTCACACTTTTTTTTTTTGCTTTTCATTAATTTTCCTGTGCTTCTTTTTTTCTGTTAATGGAGTGGGAGCAAGCTTCTTTTCTCTTCTTTTTTTTTTAAGCTCTCTTTAGTTGTTCATAAAAAAGCCCCAACAAATATGACCAGTTAAATTGACCTTTACTAAAGAACAAAACACTTAAAGCTTTCTGTGCAGGCTCTTTTGTTCCTTCAGTATGACTTCATTCTTTTAATACTAAACAAACCTGTGTGGCCTTTTAACTACAACCATCATTACCTTTTCATCTCCTTGACATTAATATTCATATTTCCAAGTACCGTAATAATTTTTATCTAATGATTTTATACTAAGAAATTAGTCTTGAAGTTGAGCAACATGGCAGTGTATTGCCAGCTTTTTCCTACAAACTCTCCTCTTTCTCAGCTTTGTAATTTATCCTTATATTTTAAAAACTCTTAGTTACTTCCAGTGTCACTTCAGTTGTGAATGCATCTTTATTGTCTTTCTTTCATGAAAGTATATCCTCTGTCCTGGTCAAGGAGTCAACAAGTCACCACTGGTTTACAGGTGACCCATTTTATTAGAGGTCTTTGTCCTGGCTTTGTTGTAATTCTATTGGGAACTGTTGATAACTCCTTTATGTCTTCTCCAAATTGTGTATTTTATACTTGCTATGAATAAAATTGCTAGCACTGACAGAGTACTGTCAAACTACACTCTCAAAACACTAAAATAAAAAAAAAATAAGAGGGGAAAAACAGGAAAGAAATTAACCCTGACTCAGTGAACAATCCTAGCAAAGTTGACAGTAATGGAGATAACTCATTAGCAAGAACTACAGCTATGGGTCTTTAAATGGAAAGTTCTCTTCTTAACTTTTTGGTTTTCTATGTTACAGTCCTGGGAGAGATAAAGCTGCAGTGAGAGAAATATCTAAAGCATAGCTATTTCCAATCTGCTGTGGTACCCATGAAAGATTTCTTTGCTTTTGCAACTCTCAAGAGAACACTGTGCTCCACAATGTCTGGCTGTGTACACCATGCAGGTAGAAATGGTAGGTAAAGGAAAGACCTCCCTGTAGCAATGTTAATGAATTTGCTGTGGGAGCAAAACTTATTTTACTGGGCTGTGCATCATCTTAAAACAGTGTGTGCATCTGTGCTGCTTGCGAGTACTGTGTGACAGGAGAGATAATATCATGCTACCCAGAGAAAAATAAAAGTTGCTGTACCAAAGCAAAGGTCTATGAGATCTATAAATTATGAATGTACCCAAAAGAATGTAATTAACCTTGAATCTCAGTATAAAGGTACTGAAACAGTCAAACTGACAGTATCATACAATGCATGGCCAAACAAAATTTTGCCTAATTGAATGAGCAAGGTGATCAGCAAAGGGGGAAATATATGTACAGCTGCCCAAAAGAGACATCCAGGAATTAAAGTTGCCAGGCAAAGAAGAAGATAAATACAGGGGACTGTGAGCAGGGAGGACAATCCCTCTGAACAGACAAGGATTTCTACCAAGAGAAAAGAAAACAAGATAATCATTGAGAAACAGAGACCTTTTTTCAGGTGAGGGGCAATAGCCTAAAATCATCAGGCCTCATCTAGAGAAAAAAAAGAGGACAAACTCACTCTGGATCTGCTTTCTCCTGCTCAACAGCTTTCTGGCCTGATAGTTGTGACTTCCATAACACCCCATCTGTTGGTGCCAATTATCTGGCATCAGTCCATTGGTATTGCACCTTCAGAGCTCAGTTGTGACGTTTCTGTGGAAGATTTGCATCTTTGTAAACATAGTTATGATGACCATTACTATGTAAGAACTGAACCTTACTAAGGGTCGTGTTGCTAAAGTTGTTGGTTTGGGTTTTTTTACAGTCTAAAAGTGACCTGATTCATCAATCCTTTAAATACTCTATCACAGCAATCCCGGTAACTGCCTGAAATGTGTATATAGAGAGATATAAAGTCAGTTGTAACATTATCATACCATTTACTGGCAGAGGCAAAAACTCTGTATGCCCAGTGCTTTTCTGCCTGCCTTTCTTCAGGAAGGAAGTAATGACACTTGAATTTTCGTTCTGAAAACAGAAATAAAAAGGAAGCTACTTTTAAAATATGCATAACATTGAAGTGGTTGAAAATCTGCCTTGTTAGTGAGCTCATGCAGTTCCACACACCTCAGGAGAACTGTAAGGTTTAGACCAATTGAGTTTTGGTATCTGTGTCATTTACTGTATAATAGTAAGTGATATAATAAGCTATTGGCAGAACCTGTATAGTGGAAAGCTTACCTCTCCTTCATGAACAGCAATAGGAATATGTGGAAGCAAAACAGCTAATGTCTCACAGGCCTTTGCAGGACTCCATAGTTAAGAAACATTTGCAGCTAATGATCCTTCCAATAAGAACAATTTAATTCACAAAGGAGTGGATTATTTGCAAAAGGAATATTTGCAAAAGGATTTACTGTCTGGAGCTTCCCTATCTGACTGATTTCAGTGCTGTTATTTACCACCTCCTACTTATCTGAATATACTTTTTGTTTACCCTAAAGGTATATACAACAGACAACTGCACCTCTTGGGCAGAACTCCCATCAGCAGAGGCTGTTTTGTTGCTGTTCTGTGATCTCTCTGATAGCTCTAGAAAACTGCTTCTGCTCTGACCTCACCTAAATTATATTTCTGTTATTTCCATGACAAATACATAAATGTGATGCAACCAGATCTACTAGGACCAACCTGCTCACTGGGTTTCTGGCTCTGCATTAAGCATCAACAGAATACATTCATACAGCCTTAGTGTATGTTTTATATGATTTTTCTCTTTTTAATCTTTTCTTCCTCTCTTAGTACCTGTTTTTTTCCTGCCTTTGCATAATAATTTAAAACCAATACAACCTAAAACATCAACATGTAATGTGACAAATCCTGAGTCAGGCATACAGCGTGGCATGACCTCATTGAAAAAACGGTGTGTTGTTCCAAGTATGACTAAAATATAGAGGAAAATCTTCAACCACACTTTAAGAAAACTGTCCCTACCTGAATTCCACCACTTTCCTTTCTTCATAAAGAGGAGTAACTGTATTTTAGGGTAGTCTAAACCCCATGTAAATTTAAGCCCCACAGAATAACACATGTCACCATTATGGTACTTACCGGTAAGCAGAAGACCAATATGGATGAGCTACACATTTGTTTTGGCCTGCTAAATTACAAGCCAGATACCCCATAATCTCTAGTAAATTGCTAGCTTCATGTACTCAAGTGATGCAGGAATGTAGTGGCAACTTTTTTTCAGAAAGCATATATTTTGGTAGAGAAATTAAACCACACAGGCTGGAGTGTGAAAAGGAACAAGCTGATGATATCTTCCAGCATCCGTAAGTGAAACTCAGAACATCAAGAACTATATTTAAAAGCTATTTGAATTAAGTGTTCAGATGCTTATAAAGATGAGCTCAACCTTAAGATCTTTATCAGTGGGATTTTCAGTGGGACTGATTTCATAAATTCTTACTTCCCCATATCCATTGTCCATAAAAATGAGTTATAAAAAGCAGAATGTTATCCACGGAAAGTGTTTCTGTGTGAGTCCACACAACAGCAAGTGAGAATCCATGCCACAAATCTTCATTGCATTTATCATATGTACTGGTATTCTTAGGAGGGAAACATATATTGCTTTTCTTACTCTACCTGAAGAGAAAATCCTTTGAATCAAGAATGCAAAGTGGGGCTTGCCCATCTATCTTTACTGAGTGCCACAACTTTAAAAGGAATCTATTGGTCATATTATTAATTACATTACTAATAAATGCCACATTGATAATACCTAGTTATAAAAAAAA